>NC_057005.1:7818145-7868815 GCF_000002595.2 Chlamydomonas reinhardtii | reverse complement strand
TGGAGGGTGGACAGGGAATGGTAGCCGGTGGACAGTGAAGGGTGGAGGCTGATGGCTGCTCATCTTCACCAGGTCATGGTTGCTCCGTGGTGGCGCAATTGCCACAGCGTAAACGTGGACGTTGATATGCACAGGTGCAACACAGGTCAAACACACATGAAGTGACAGCAGCAGGTGCAGAGTAGTAGGCATGCAGGCAGGCATGAAGGGCTGGTAGATAGGCAGGAAGGGGCGGGGGTAGGCGGGTAGTAGGGGCCCAGGTAGGGGCTAGGGTACATGCATGAGGGTACCATGCATGCTATGCATGCCCTCCCTTCCATCCCCAATCTGCACTCGCGCATTTCTTTGTGCTGCATATCTGTACGTGCAGTGTGCGCGGCGTGCAGTGTGGGCGTGGCGGTTTCAGTGAGAGGTGGCGGTGGCTGTGTGTGTTAAGGTTGGGTGAGGGGTGTCGGCATGTATCCTACCCCCCTACCCCACATCCCCCCAACAGCGACCTGCCAGCTCGCTGTTAATATCTGGCATACTGCTGCATAGTGCGGTGTACTCGGCTAATTATGTGTGAAAATATCCAGTTGTCAGTTGGCCCGGCCGGATGTGTGTGCGCGCGCGGCGGTGGGGTGAATTCGGCCAAGCTGGGTCGGCGGTTGACACTACCACCTTACCGCCCTCCGCATTATTCCGCCGCGGTGGAGTTGATGCGAGGTTGCACGTTGTTGAAGTGACAGCAGCAGGTGCAGAGTAGTAGGCATGCAGGCAGGAAGGGCGGGTAGGCAGGAAGGGGCGGGGGTGGGCGGGTAGTAGGGGCCCAGGTAGGGGCTAGGGTACATGAGGGTACCATGCATGCTATGCATGCCCCCCCTTCCATCCCCAACCATCGATCACGCATTTCTTTGTGCTGCATATCTGTACGTACAGTGTGCGCGGCGTGCAGTGTGGGCGTGGCAGTTTCCGTGGGAGGCGGGGGCGGCGGCGTGTGTTAAGGTTGGGTGAGCGGTGTCGGCACGTATCCTACCCCCCTACCCCACATGCCCCCAACAGCGAGCTGCCAAGTCGCTGTTAATATCAGGCATACTGCTGCATAGTGTTGCGCACTCGGCGAATTATGTGTGAAAATATCCCGTTGTTAGTTGGCCTGGGCGGACGTGTGTGTGCGTGCGGTGGTGGGGTGAAGTCGGCCAAGCTGGGCCGGCGGTTGGCACCACCACCTTGTCGCCCGCCCCAATATTCAGCCGCTTGGAAATATATTGTGATTGTGGTGTGGCACGTGTGGGCGTGCGTACACGAGCGCAACAAGGGCCCCCCTGGCCAAAGTGGTGTCAACCGCCGCGCCTGTGCGGCACCGCCGTTCCGCGCTGTCTCGCGCATTCCGCCCGCTCCCACGTCGGGACCGCTGTGCCAATTGTGTTGCTGATGGGTGTGTGTGTGGCCGTCGTCGGCGCCGAGGCGGGGGTCATATACTTGCGTATTCATGGAAACCCAACCGTTACCAAATGGCCACCTCGGTGCCTGATCAGGCCAGGGTACCAGTGTGGTGAGCGTAGAGCTAAAGCTCTACCAGGGTTGGACGTTATTGGAGTGACAGCAGCAACTGCATAGTGGTAGGCATGCAGGCAGAAAGGGGGGTAGGCAGCAACTGCGGTAGGTAGGCAGGTAGGGGCCCAGGTAGGGGCTAGGGTACATGAGGGTACCATGCATGCTATGCATGCCCCCCCTTCCATCCCCTACGTGCACTCCCACATTTCTTTGTGCTGCATATCTGTACGTGCAGTGTGCGTGGCGTGCAGTGTGGGCGTGGCGGTTTCAGTGGGAGGCGACGGCGGTAGCGTGTGTTAAGGTTGGGTGAGCGGTGTCGGCATGCATCCTACCCCCTTACCCTACATCCCCCCAACAGCGAGCTGCCAGGTCGCTGTTCATGTGTGGCATACTGCTGCATAGTGCGGTGCACTCTACTAATTATGTGTGAAAATATCCCGTTGTCAGTTGGCCTGGGCGGGCGTGTGCGTGTGCGCGGCGGTGGGGTGAAGTCGGCCAAGCTGGGCCGGCGGTTGGCACCACCACCTTATCGCCCTCCCCAATATTCCGCCGCTTGGAAATATATTGTGGTTGTGGTGTGGTACGTGTGGGTGTGTGTACACGAGCGCAACAAGGCCCCCCTGGGCCAAAGTGGTGTCAACCGCCACGCCTGTGGGGCACTGCCGTTCTGCTCTGTGTCGCGCATTCTGCCCTCTCCCACGTCGGGACCGCTGCGCCAATTGTGCTGCCAGTGGGTGGGTGTGTGGCGCTCATCGGCGTTGAGGCGGGGGTCATATACTTGCGTATTCCGGGAAACCCAACTGTTACCAAATGGGCACCTCGGCGCCTGATCAGGCCAGGGTACCAGTGTGGTGAGCGTAGAGCTAAAGCTCTACCATGCAAAATTAAATCAGGCAGGCTCTGAATCCGTGCGGGCCAGCCGTACGGGCAAGTGGGCCAAATTGGGGTAGGCTGGCACTTAGGCACATTCCGAGCTACGCAGGATGTGGACCAACGGTGTTGCTCTTCCGGACCCGCCTCGCCCCAGTTCCTGTCCCGCCCCCGAGCACCACCTCCCCACCTGTGGTATATGATGTCCACAGTGGCCTTGGTGACTGTCTTGCCGTTGATGAGCGCCGCGTCCTTGCACAGCTTGGCGAACTGGTGGCTCAGCATGTCCTCGTTGCGCCCGCCCACGGCGCCGCGGCCGAAGCTGCAGTACTTTACAAAGATGTTGAACAGCGCAGCGCCTGCGTGTGTGTGTGTGTGTGTGTGTGTGTGTGTGTGTGTGTGTGTATGTGTGTGTGTGTGTGTGTGTGTGTGTGTGTGCGTGTGCGTATGAGGGCGTCCAAGGCAGGAGAATGTGCGAGGTGGGGAGGGGCGAGGGGGAAGGGATGAGGTGGAACGGGTTGGCGCGAGAGGGTCTGGACGACCCAATTCGTTGGTGTGTTGCGGGTTGGCACACCCCAGGAAGCGCCTCTCCCGCCCACCTGGGTTGACGCCGGTGCGTGTGACGGGGAACCGGAAACACAGCTTGCCGTAGAAGTACATGTAGAACTCATCTGGAGGGTCGGGGGCGGGGGCAAGGCGAGGTGAGGGCAAGCCAACAAGTTCAATCAGTCGGGAAGGGAACACGTGCAGGGCGCCACCCCATTGCCCTCGCCATCAATCGCCGTAGCTGCAGCCGGTGCGACACCATCGCCCAAACAATGGCCCCAGCCCGCGCCCCGCCACACGCGACCTCCAACCACAGTCACGCCCCTTCCCGCCCCAGAAGAAATGGGACCTCTTTGTTGGACTCGGTTGGCATGCCCCCCAAAACAAAAATAAAACCCACCCCGCGCGCCCTCCTCTCCCTCCCACCCCCTCACCAATGGACAACATCTCGCCGCCGCCGGCCAGGTCCGCCCGGTCAAACTCCGCCGCCACCCAGCGCCGCCACTCCTCCCGCTCGCGCCTCAGCTCCGGCGTCAGCTCCCCCTGCGCCTTCAGCTCCGCCACCAGCACCTCCTCCGCCGCCACCTTGGCAGCCTCCTCCGCCAGCTCCTGCTTCACCCGGGCCATGGCCGTGTGTATCTCCTCCAGGGCCTCCCGGGGTGTGGAGGGCTGCTCAGTGGCGGCGGTGAGTTTGGACTCCAGCGCAGCCAGAGCCGCCTCCCGCCGCTTCCTGATGGGTGGGAGGTGGGGAGGCTCGTGCGGATGAGGAGGGGGTTATATGCCCGAGCCGAATGAGGAGGGGGCGGGTGGCAGGAGACAGCAGGGGGCATGCTGGCACGATGGACCAAGGAACTCCAACTATGCCGGGCAAGGTTAAGTGTGTGAGGTTGTTGTCCTGCTCCTCTGCCTGCCCGCTTGCCCCGCACACAGGAAGACCACATCGCTACAGGCCCGCTGCCGCCGCCCCGCCCCGCCCCCGCCCCCGCTGCCGGCCGGCCGGCCTGCCTCACTTGCGCGCCTGTGCCTTTTCCAGCCTCCACTCGGGGTCCTCCTCCTGCGGGAAGTGGTGTGGGCGGCCCTCCAGGTCGCGGAGCATGCGGCTGAACTCCGCCAGAGCCACTGAGCCGTTGTTGTCCTGGGGGGGCAGAGGGAGGGGCAGGGGCAGGACACCGCGGAAGGCGTGGAGGGTTGGCGAAGCGGCGAGGGAGGTGCGGGGGCGGGGAGGCCGGGGAAGATCCAGCGGTGCGGTGAGGCCACACACGGCACTACCCGTGTCGCCAGTCCACCACCGATGCTGTGCAGGTGGGCAACTACCAGCTGCCCCCCCCAATGTGCCGCCCCTCCCCCACTGCCGCACCTTGTCGTACAGCCGGAACAGCTCAAAGGGCGTGGGGATGTCGCAGCGCGTCTGCGTGCGCCGGCTGCCGCTGTGCTGCAGGCCCGGCCCCGGTCCCAGCCGCCCCACCCGTGAAGCTCCAGGCGAGTCGGTCGGCTGCGGCGGCCGCAGGCTGGTGTCGGGGGAGAAGGTGACGTGGTGGGGCGACGGAGGCACGGCGCCAGACACAGAGCCCGGCGCGCCCACGGGTGTGGCGTGCCCGGACACCGGCTGCGAGCCCGGCCCCCTCGTGCTGCCTGGTGGCGGGGTCGCGCCGCCGCCACTGGCGCGAGGCAGCGACGCCAGAGAGGCAGCTGGCTTGGCGGCTGGCTTGGCGGCGCTGGGTGTGGTGGGAGACAGCTCCCCCCGCGAATGGCTGGGCCCCAGTATGTCGCCGAACTCGTCCGAGTTGTATGAGTTGGAGTTACCGTCGCCGCCGCCGCTTCCGCCTGTGCCGCCTGCTCCCACGCCTGTGCCCGACACACTGGGGGCTACACTGGCTGGCGGGGTGCTGCGGCGGGAGACGGGCGCTGCGGCGGAGGCGGGTGTGGTGCCGGCGGCGGAGCCGGGCCGTGCGCCCGAGGCGGTGCCTGGCCGTGATGGCGGCTTGCTGGGGGTCTTGGAGGCGCTGGGTCCCAGGTCGTTAGCGGACACGCTGCCGCTGAGGCCGCCGCTGAGCTCCGCACCCGACTTCTCAGGTGCCACGGAGGCGGGCCGGCTGGGGGGCTTCGAGGCAGGCGCCCGCACGCTGGGGGGCTTGGACGCCGCCACCGGTTTAGAGTCGGTGCGGCCCGTTAGACCGGCCCCGGACTCGCTCGGCTCACTGAACAGGTCTCCCCCCGACTCGTCGAGCGTCACGGACGTTGGCTTGCTGCCGGGCTGGCCTGTAGACGGGAACTTGGCGCCCGCGCCCGCGGGATTGGCGGACATATCGACTGACCCACTCAGGTCCGCATCATCCTCAATTTCGTAGGATTCGTCTCCTGCGCTGTCGCCGAGCTCCTTATTCAATGCATCCATGTCCAAGTCGTCATCGTCGCCTTTGCCCATGGTAATGAGCTTGTTTTGAGCCAAATGAACGAGTCAAGTCTTGCGACTACTGTGTCATGCTTGCAACGATGCTCGCTTCGATGATGTTACAGGCCCCCGCGGCCTTTCATTCAAAACACCCAGTTTAGCTAGAAGCAGAGTACAATAGAAGTTGGAAGCCACCCAGCCAGTAAAGCTGGCTGAGGCCCACCATGACTGAGCACTCAAGCACGCGGGCGTGGCGAACCCTAGACAACTTGGACCCTCCCGGCACGCCCGGCCTTCGCCCAGCCAACTTTTTGGTGGCCAGCCCACTCAAGTACCCTTTCCCCCACAACTGTCATGAGGAAAAAAACTACTTTTGGGTGGTTGCTTCCTCCAGCAAGCGCATGCACGACTGACCGCGACTCAAAGCCAAGCTCAAAGCCCATGCGGCCACTGCCTGCACGAAACAAACACCCCTCTAAAACGGAAAGGCTGCTGTCACCTGCGGGGCTGAGTAGGCTTCGACATTGGGCGGCATACCCTTTGTCAGGTCTCCTAGGGCGTCGTGAACGAGGTTGTCGGTCCGAGCCAGGTCGCAAAGGTCACCATGGTTGCTGTTGAGATGCCTTGCAGGGCTACATTCTGGCTCAAAATGCTTACTAATCTGTGGACCGTTCTAAGAACCGTGCCGCCGTCTAAACGACGCGCCGAAGTCCATGCAGGCCTACGATGACTTCAGCCGGGGGGGAGGGCAGCCGGGGGGCGATTCTATTATTCTAAGTATCAGCCCAACACCGACTGGAGGGGGTGGCCCTACATACACCTGCGCATGGGGCGCCGTCTCCCTGGAGGCGAGGCGAGGCAAGCGGGGACATACCTATCGCTCTCTGTGGTGATTCAAGGAGGCAACATGGGGGGCTGGGAGGCAGTGTTAGTCATAGCTGCCATCTCTGGAGCATCTCCACCATCAACCACAGTCTTATGTTCCGATCGGCCACTCAGCCGCCAACTTGCCAGCTATCATCAGGTATAGGTTATGGGTAGTCGCCGCATAGGCCCACGCAGCTGCAGCGACGTGGGCGTCACGACACGACACACCGCGCTGCACCACAAAACGACAAGCCGTTAGCACGGGTGAAGGCCGCGGAGGCTAGAGCCCAAGGCCTGAGGCTAGGATATCGATGCCGAAAACGAAGACAAGTACGTGCATGCCTTTGTGTGCATCGCGCACCTGGCGCTGAGGCGATGTTCTCAGTTGTCGTTCTCGTGCGGCATGGCAGTTTGTCGCGTTCCTATACCGGAGACAAGTTGTCCTCTACAATACACTCTACTAGGTAACTCACACAGGCTGACTGGCTTGACAAGGAGCAACTTGGTGGTCACGCATTACAGTGACCTTGCACTCTAGTGTTGACGTTTCTTCCTCTATCAACCTCTTACCTTAAGGGCTCGCTTGGATACTGGAGGAGCAAACATTCCCGCAAACGCCCTGTGCGCCACAGTAGGCGCGCGCAGCGGATTCCTTTGAGCGCATTCTGAATTTCAGCGTGCTGAAATTCAGAACCTACACCGCGTGCCCTTGCCAAGCTGAAGATCGTTGCCTACGCATCGTTGTGGGCTCCTGGAGCGTGCGTGGGACCTGTCGTTCCAGCTGAGCACTCAGACTCCTGACACAGGACTACTAGTATGCTGTGTGGGAAACCGCCAAACCTCAGGCTTGAGCGTTCAGAGCTGGATGATGAGCGAGTGGAGCGCTCCAAGGCCTTCACTGGTCCCTCACCTCGCAACTCGCCCCAAGTTCAAGACATTAACGACTCCCAGGAACTGAGCGACGTCTTCAGAACCTCGACCGCCCCTTTCGAGCCCCCTGATGTCCCGACGGTGAGGTTTTAGGGCTCACTACGCAGACCTGCAGTTGTACAATGTGCGAGCCCTCGCCCGCTCGTTCACGCGGTTGTCATGACGCCGCTCAACCGCCCTCCGACACGAACCCGACAGGCTCCTTTCGAGCCGCCAAGCCTGCTGATACGCCCAAGGCTCTCAGTGCTGGGCGTGGCGGCATTAGACAGCCCAGCTGTCGAATGCTACTCCCCAGAGCCCATGCAGCACTGGCGAGCGCGGCCCGGGACGCGCGGCGGGCACGGGGACGCGCCCCCCACCGGCACAGGGTCGCTGCTGCCACCCGCCTCCGCCTCCTCAGCCGCCGCCCAGCCCTCCGGCCGCACTGCCGGCCTGGGCTATGCGCACAGCCTGGTGTACGCACAGCGCGCTCTGCTGGGCAGCCCTGGGAGTGGCGCCGACCACAGCGGCTCGGGCGGCGGCAGCCCCCACAGCGGCCACAGCGTCGCGTCATGCCCCTCGCCCCACCGCCAGTCCACACCCAACCTCAGCGTGCCCGCCTATGCATACGACGGCAGCAGCGGAGCCGGGCCGGCGGACGGCGGCGCCAACAGCGGCAGCACCACCACCGCCCGACCCTCCCCCCTGGCCCGGCGACTGGTCGCGCGCTACATGTCCCGAGCCCGCTACGGCAGCAGCGGCGGCAGCGGCCGCCCCGGGGCCCCACCAGCCCCACACGCCCCCAACGCGCTGCACCACATGTTGCTCCACGGGGCGTCGGTCGCGCCGGTCGAACACGAGGGCGGTCAGCGCTGGGGCCGCCCCGGCCGCGCTGCCACACTGCCCGTGGACGTGCGCGAGGAGCCCGAGGCCGAGGCCGAGGCCGAGGAGGGCCAGGGGCGCCAGCCGCGGCAGCAGCACAGTGGCTGGGTGCTGACCCTGGCCCGTGCCGCCACTGCCACCGAGCTGTTCCCCGAGCTGGGCCTGGGGTCGCAGGCTGACAGTGGCCACAGCGGCGACATTGTGTCGGCCGCTGCCTTCGCCGCCGCCACACCCTTCACCACCGCCTCCTCGGCACCGACGCAGCTGGTCCTCACCACCAGCATGCCCACGGCGGGGAGCAACAGGGCGCAAGAGCTGCTGGGGGCGGGGCCGCAGCAGGGGGCGCCAGCTGCGGCGTCAGTGCCCTACAGCCGCAGGTCCCTCGAGCTGAGCCACCTGCGTGTGGGAGGTAGCCTCGTGATGAGCAAGTCCGTCGGAAGCACGGGCGCGGGTGCCGCCGCGGCTGCGGGTGTGTGCGGGCCGGACCAGCTGGCCCCGCGGCCGCCGCGTCGCCTCAGCAACAGCGGCCGCAGGATGTCCCTCCTGCAGCCGCAGGCGCAGGAGCCCCACCTCCAGCGGCCACAGCCTCAGCCGCTGCCGCAGTCGCAGTCGCAGCCCTTGGGTTTTGTGTCGGCGCTCCTCCGCAACGGCGCGGCAGTCATGGACAAGCTGCGCGGCCGGGCGGCGCCAGGTGCGGCTGCGGCTGCGGCTGCGGCTGCGGCTGCGGCTGCGGCTGAGCGGTACGCCCCGGAGCCGCTGCAGGGCGTGTCCTCGGCCCCTCTGGAGCTGGTTGGCAGCTGGGGCCCGGAGCGGGGCGAGGGCAGCAGTGGCCCCAGTTGGCCGCTGTCGCCGCCGCTGTCTGGGCCGCTGGAGCCGCTGATGGAGGAGGGGGAGCACCACCTGCACCTGCATCAACATGAACACCAGCTTCACCAGGACAAGCACCAGCACCAGCCGACGGCCGCACGCGAGCCCGAGCACGAGTCGGCGGAGGAGCATATGCAGCCATGTCAGCAGGCTCAGCAGCAGCAGGCGCAGCAGGCACAGCAGGCGCAGCAGGCACTGCAGCAGGAGCAGGAGCAGCCGGGGCTGGCCACTGGCGGTGCTGATGACTCCGAGAGCTGTGCGGAGTGCAGTCGTGCCAGCAGCGGCGGCCTGGGCGCCGCCGGCAGCAGTGCCAGTGTCAGCGCCAGCGGCACCAGTGGCAGCTACCAGCAGCTCACCCTCAGCCTGCGCAGCAGCGCCGGGCCCGACCCGCCGCAGCTGGCCAGCCTGCAGCAGCCGCAGCCGCAGGAGGGCGGGGCCCGCACCCCCAGCGCTGGACGCGTGGCGTCTACCCCTGACTGGCCTGAGAGCTCGCAGGCCACCGCTACCACTGAGTCCACACCGCCTTCCACCGCCGCGACACCCGCCATGGACCTCACCGCAGCCAGCCAGGTTGCGGAGTCTGCAGCCGAGTCAGACGCCGAGCGGCAGGCGGCGCCCAGCGGCGTGCGCGTGTCCGCCATCGCTGCGGCCTCACGGGCGGCGGCCAAGCAGCACCGGCAGCTGGAGGCTGCGCAGCTGCAGCCGGGGGTCGAGGTCGAGGTCGTGGCGGAGGGGGCGGCGGCGGTGGAGGTTGCGGCATGCTCACCCCGCGCCCCCGCCACCCCGCCTGCGGTGGCCACGCCGGCATCGCCGTTCGTGGCGGCGGACCGCCACGGCAGCACTACCCGCACCAGCAGCGGCGGCGGCAGGGCGGCAGGTGTCGGCGCGGAGGCCGCGGTGGCCATTGGCGCTGCCACTGCCGCCGCTGCCGGCACCGCCGAGGCCGATGACGGACTGGTGGCGGGCGACTCGCCCTCCGCCTCCCGCACCCTAGCCCTGCCGGTGCGGGCCACGGCGCCGCACGGCCCCTCCCTGGTCTCGGCGCACGGCCAGGCACAGGACGCCCCGCCGGCGCCGTGCCTACGCACTGCCGCTGCCGCTGCCGCCCGCACGCAACCGCCTGTAGCCGATGCTGCCACTACTGCCCGGGCGCTCTGCTCGGCGCCGCTGCAGGAGCTGGAGGTCCCTGGCGCGGCTGTAGCGGCCGTGTCCGCGGTGCCTGCGGGCCCCGTCACCGCTGACACCCTCTCGCCACCTGCGCCCGCCCCTGCACCTGCGTCACCCAGCAGCCAGCCCGCAGCGCAGCCGCAGCCTAATGCTGCTGCCGCCGCTACCACCACGCCTGCGGTGCCCTGCCCGCCTCCCTTCACGGCGCTGGCGCCGCCGCCGGAGCGCTCCCTGATGCACTGCTGGTCGGGCGCGCCTGCGGAGATGCGGCGGGGGTGCTGGGGCCGTGATGACTACCACCTCTCGCGGCAGCTGTACCAGGGATATGCCAGTGAGGTGTTCAAGGTGAGGCTGTGGAGCAAAGGGGAGGCGAGGGAGGGAAGGAGGGCCGTGTCCTCTGCTTTGTTGCCTCTCCCCGGCTTGCTTTTGCCACCCCTCTTCCACACCTCCCCACCATACTCAACAACCTTCCCTGCCACCTCCCCTTCCACCTCCCCTTCCATCTCCCCTTCCACCTCCCCTGCCTCCTCATCTGCCTTCTCCTGCCCCAGGCGGTGTGCCTCAAGAGCGGGCAGGACGTGGTCCTCAAGGCCTACTGCCTGCCCAGCCTCACGCCCTTCCTCACGCACCAGGCGCTGAGGGAGGTGCACGTGCACAAGCGCCTGGCGCACCCGCACATCGTGCAGCTCATCGGCGCCTTCAGGGTGAGGGCGGGACGGCTGCGTGCGCCGGGGCCAGACGGGGCAGTAGTGGGCTGTGACCGGCAGCTCCCCGGCAGTCCTCCAGTGCTCGGCGTCCACCGCCCCCACCGCACCTGCGGATTGCCCTGCGCACGCACCCCTCCCCGCCACCCCATACACTCACACACACACACAAACACACAAACACTCATACACACACCCGCCACATCCCGCAGGAGGGCGACTTCCTGGTGCTGGTGCAGGAGTACGTGCGGGGCGGCAGCCTGGACCGGGCGCGGCGCAAGCTGCCCGCAGCGGGGCACCAGGCAGGGGCAGGAGGCGGAGGAGGGGGAGGCGCCGCTGCGGGCCGGCCTCGTCTGAGTGAGGCTCAGGCGCTGCACCTGGTGCTGCTGCCGCTGCTGAGGGCGCTGGGCTACCTGCACGCGCAGGGCATTGTGCACCGCGGTGAGCCCGGCGGCGGCCTGGGCGTACGCGTGTGTGTGTGTGTGTGTGTGTGTGTGTGTGTGTGTGTGTGTGTGTGTGTGTGTGTGTGTGTGTGTGTGTGTGTGTGTGTGTGTGTGTGTGTGTGTGTTAAACAAAGAATCAAACGGAACAAAATTCCGCCATACACGCGCGCGCAGTTACCAACAAATACCGACGCCGGTTACCGAGCTCCGCGTTTGTCGATGTTGCCCCAGTTGTCACCTTGAGTATACTCACCCGCATATGTTGCCTGGAACCCCCTACCCGGGCGTTTGGCATTCAGCCTCGTCTCCGAGGTGCGCCCGCATGCGCTGCCATGCTCCGCGTCGGCGACGCGCTACAACGTTTACCGGGCACGCCTAATCCCCGGTGTCTCGTCCATGTGTGTGTGTGTGTGTGTGTGTATGTGTGTGTGTGTGTGTGTGTGTGTGTGTGTGTGTGTTAAAAAACGAAACGAAAGCCCGCCCAGACGACGCCGGAGTTACTTACCGATACCTACCAATTTACCGAGCGTCGCGTGGTTGCCGTGACCCAGGTAGTCATACTTACCCGCGATAAGCCTGGAACCCCACGGGCGACCATTCGGCCTGACCCCGCGTTGCACCTGTATGCGTCCATGCTCCGCACCCTGGGCGCGCGAAACAACGTTTACCCAGCACGCCTAATTCCCAGATTCCCGCCCGCTGGTCGTAGTCGAGCTCACCTATAGGCAAATGTGGAAGCATGGGCATAGGGCGGCAGCGAGGAAGTGTCACGGGCATGTGAATGGCAACGGCGACAAGAGAGGCGGCGTGCAGCAGACAAGCTAGGTATCACGCGTCCCAAATCCCGCCCACTAAGTACAATAACACTATGGGAAGAGGGCGAGTTAGCGGTGGCACTGCGACTAAACGGGGTCAAGGCTGCATGGGGGACGTGGCGGGCGGCGGTTGCAGCGTTTCCAGACGTGTCAGGCGGGTGTGTGTGTGTGTGTGTGTGTGTGTGTGTGTGTGTGTGTGTGTGTGTGTGTGTGTACTGAACACACGGTGCCCGGCGGTCCTCCGTGTGTACCAGACCTATCCCATACGGCCTCGCCATGCACCACCAGAACCCTCCGCACCCTGCTCGTGCGTCCATACATACATCCATACGCACTCAACGGCTCCCCGTGTGCGCCCCCTGCTCCTGCTCCTGCTGTTGACGCCGCCTGCGGCTGCCACCCCCGCAGACATCAAGCCCGAGAACCTGCTGTTCACGCCCGACTGGCGCCTCAAGCTGTGCGACTTCGGCGTCAGCGTGTGTCTGTCGGAGGAGCGCGCCGTGACCCGCACCGGCTCGCGCGACTACATGGCGCCCGAGGTGACCACCTGCCCGCTCAAGAGGACGCCGGCGGACAACAAGGACTGCCCGCAGATGGCCTACACGCCCGCCGTGGACGTGTGGAGTCTGGGCGTGCTGGCCTATGAGCTGCTGGTGGGCTTCACGCCCTTCCCAGGAGGCCCGCCCGCACTCAAGGTGGTGGCAGCCGGGGCGGCGGCGGTGGCAGGGGGCGTGCCGCCGCTGGCGTTCCCCGGCGGGGTGTCGGCGGCCGCGCGTGGCTTTGTGGAGTCGTGCCTGCGGCTGCACCCTGGCGACCGGCCCACTGTGACGCAGCTGCTGCAGCACGAGTGGGTGCGCGCGGCAGTCAACGACGTGGCGGCAGTGGCGGGCGTGAAGGCAGCCCCGGAGGTGGAAGCCTCTGCGGCGGCAGAGGGCAAGCTCACGCCCGCAATGATCTGACTTGGTACATCCAATGCGCATATGGATGCATAACCCTGGCATTGCAGAGGTGTGAAGTAAAGCATTCTGGACAAAAGTTGTTTTGATTTCGCTGGCATTCCAGGGGCCTTAAGGGTTGTCGTTTACTGCCGGTCTTCGTGACGAGCATTGTTGCAGTTGTGGTTGCATGCGTGTTTTTGTGCAGTGTGGGTCTCTTGGGTGCGGTTTGCTTGTCTCCTTCCGCTGTTGCGGGCCTAAGCTTGTGGCACTTACCTTACAGTCGTGGTGCTTCTTCATCTGCACTCATGAACATCATCCGGGCCTTCCTGGCTTCCCCGTCCTCATGCGACACACACTGGCTGGCGCACTAGCTGGCTCACACTTCAAGGCGGTACCGCATACGCATTCAGTTTACATCGGTGCTTGGTTTGCGCTTGAGGGCTTGCTGTCCCCATGACGGCGAGAGGCTGCACCTAGCTAGATAGACCAACGCAAATGAGCAGGCGCTGCTGCACGTTGCTGCATGGTGCATGTATGGCCCTGCTATGTGGCCCTGCTGTGTGTGTGAGAGCACTGGGCGCTCCTCGGGACAGGTGGCGGATGGGTGGCTCCCGGGAATGGCTGGTTGGCGTGGCTGTGTGTCCGTATACCTCCCTTAGCACAGGGAACAATGTGAAGATCATGGTGGCAACATGCATGGACCTTTGCGGGTGCGGCTGCGGCCGCCCGGGGCCGCTTGACGTTTAGCTCATGTATTATGAGGGACGGAGTCCGCTGGCAATTGCCGGTGGGAAAGCAGGAGGAAACACAGCCTACGTGGAGGCGATACGTGGGCGCCCCTGTGAGTTGTTAACTTTCTAGGGGAGTAGTGTGCGGGACTCTTATATGTTGACAGGATGCTGCAGTTTCTTCTTCGTGTTGACGGGTGGCCGTGCACACACGCCGTGGCCGTGCAGGCGGGTGCTGCCGTGCAGGCGCACACGTGTGGGGGTGGCGACACACTGCACCGCCGCAACAATAAGCGCACCATGCGGCTCCGCGGCTGTGGGGCCAGCAGTGGGGCGATACCTGGTCGGGACAGGGCAGGAAGGCGCATGTACGCGCAACGCATTGGTGGGGGAAGTTGTTTGTGCTGTGTGTGAATGTGAATGTGTGCTGCAGGATGTGGCAAAACCAGGTGTGTATCGCCGCTTTCGCACGTGTGGACAGTGGGTGTACCGTACAGCCATGACAGGCGCATCCGCATCATGTTGCACCGCCACATCAACACTAGCAGTCATGACCCTGTGTCGCACGCTTGAGAGACTGGCTCATCGGAGTCTTGTGACGGTGACGGGGGTGTGTGACACACGCGTATGTGGTGTGTGTGTGTGTGTGTGTATCTGTGTGGTTGTGTGTGGGAAGAGTGGTAAGCGGCACCGGGTGACGGGCGGCACGGGTGCGTGCCCCCCTCACGGGGTTGGTGCGGCTGCAGGTGTGACTTCACGGGCGCATGGGACTGGTGGCCAGGCACTGCCCTCCTGGCAGGTGCCCCCGCGCTGCATGTGTTGAGGGGGCTGCTCAATCCAATGTGCAAGCCCGGCGCTTCTGGGACATGAAGCCCGCAAGATGCGATTACAGGCTGCATTGGGGTATTGTAGCCCTTGCCCCCGCACACTTGTTGTTTGTTGTTTACCTTGTGTGGGGGATGAAGAGCTTCGTGCAGACTCGCGGGAATGTGCTTTGGACTGTCTGGGTCTCTGGGATGTTACAGCAACTGTTCACGTCAATAAAAGGGCGTCGTGCTGTGTCGTACGGGCTCTGTAGTACAATATGATTGCAGCAACCGATGCGGTGAAAGGTGGCAATAAAGTTGCTTTGGCTGGCATCATGCGGTCGTGGCCTTGTCACCTTGTGGGCGCCGCCCCTGCACCTCTTGAGGCGGTGCGGGCCCCTGCAGCTGCTGCGACCGCTGCTGCCAGTGACGCGGCGCCCTGGTCGCCAGGGACACGGGGGCCACAGTGAGCTCCGCGCTGTTACTGCTGATGCAACCTTGTAAGCCGCGAGTCGTCAGATCATCAGACTGCGCTTACCGGCTTTCTGCCAAGCTTACCGGCCTTCCGCCAGGGCGCCTATCTCAATGCCTCCAGACATAAATCGGCATGTCAGTGCGTGCCCTTGCCAGAACGCTCTAGCAGGCAGCAGACCAGCACCCAGGGGCGAGGGCCCTGCCCTGGATATGTCACCTCAAAGCTTGCCGCACGTTCAAGAGAATCAAGACCCTGGCATCTGGCGACTCGCAGGAACGGGGCAACGCCTTCAGAACCGTGTCATCCGCCCCTGCCTCTCCTCCCCCAAACGCACGCAAAGCGGGCTGCACGCTGCGTGCCGTACTCAGCTCCCGTGTGGCGTGTAACCCCACCACCGCATGCACCCGCTCCCCTGCAGTCCACGCCAAGTCAGGGCCCAAATGCCACAGTGACACACAGCAACGCTTGCTTCAGAGCCACTTTCTTTGAAAGATCTGACATATGGTACTCACCCCAACCACATCATAATGCGTCTGGCGCGGAGTACTTGCAAATTGCAGCCCTGACATGCGGCAAAATCATCATTCTCAAAAGGGATGCCAAGGGATGCCAAACGCATTGCGTCACATTATGGACAAGAGTGGGAAAAGTGGCGAGCGCCCACGCCACGTTGGTGCATGTCTGAGGCCGAAGGTTGTGGAACTACGGTACCTCATCTCCCGGACTGGTCCATTACTTGTACATTCTTCGCTATCATTTGTACCCATCCTAAGCTAGTATCGAAGGTTTGGGGGCTCAGCATTCAGGAGAACTACAAAAGGTCGTACCGTACATTGGGGTATCATATCTTACAAGCTGCACTGGCCAGATACAAGTGACCAAAACGCCGCACCCCGTGTGGAGCGCGCCCTCCACATTGACGCCCTGGGGCCCGGGTGTCCCCACGTCCTGCCGCCCTAGTCCGCGGCGAACTGCGGGTACACCTGCGGCGCGCAGTGGGCCAGTGGCAGGGGCGGGGGCGCAGTGAGGCGTGTGCGGGGCGCCCCCCAGCCCACAGCTCACAGCTCACAGCTCACAGCACCTTTAGGTCCTGGAGCCCGGAGCCCGGTCGAGGGGCCCGAGCTGCATGTGACCGGTCCCTGTCGGGCTTTCAGCAGCTGGTCTGCAGGCCGCTGCCGGCGTCACAAGGCCAGACGCGGCCGCCTGTCAGCTCTGACCCAACCGCCTGCGCGGCATGTCGCACCCCCACAACGACCCTGTCACTCAAGCCATACCGACTCGTCCATCCATCCATACACACTCATCCCACCACATTAAAGCTTCGTTTTGTTGTTGTTCAAACACTCATCCCATCACATCACGAACACAATACCGCACTCGCGTTCCCTCCTCATGCCCTACGCCAACGCACACGGCCCCGCACACACCTTCTCCAGTGTGGTGAACACGATGCGCGCGTGCTCCGCCACCACCTCCTGAGGCAGCGAGCGGCCCTGCGGTGGCGGGCGGCGGGTGGAGCGTACAGACAGGAGTGTCGCATGGGCCGCACAGGGAGGGTACCGGTAGTGTCCAGTGGCAACCCGAACAGACGCACGGGCTGGCAGCCAGCAGCCGGCAGCAGTGAGGGCGGAGGACGCAGCGCGGCCCCGGTGGGACGTCAGCTGCCAGACCGGGTCCGCAGGCCAGACAAACATGTGCGTGTGCGGTGTGCAGGCACACTGCCACACACACGCACACGCCTGTAGCAGGCCTGTGCTCGGGCCTCACACCAGCGTTCCCCGCCTCCTCCTCCGCCTCCTCCCGCGCGCCGCCCACCTGCACCGCCGACAGCTCCAGCTGCAGCCGGTCCAGTGGGTACCAGGCCATGCGTCGCTCTGTGTGCGTGTGCGTGTGCGTGTGCGGAGGTGGAGGTTGGCGAGTTTTGTGTGCTGCAGAACCTCTGGCCCATGCGGACTAGAGTGTAGCTTGCGTGCTCGTAACAACGCCTTCGCGCCCCCACCCACCCACCCACACGCCCACACCCCCACACGCAGCTCCCACCCACCCCCACGCCCCCCTACGCAGCTCCCACCGAAGTAGCCGTTGACGATCATGGCCACGAAGCCGCGCCAGCTGGCAAACGTGGGCTCCGACACCGCCGCAACTGGAGGGCGGCGGGAGAGGACGGAGGGAGCGGAGGGAGCGAGGGCGTGGAGGGGAGTGGAAGGGGAGTGGAAGGGGAGTGGAAGGGGTTAGGGCACCGGGGTTACGGAGAGGCAGCGGTGTTGCCCGCGTTGGCAGGCAGCAGGTTGGTACCGATGCCGAGATGCGTACAGCACATGGACTGGTGGCACACCGGCTGCATCCTAAACACTAGACGCAAACGCGGTTAGGTACTTGCAACTGCTCCTTGCGTGCGGGGCGCCCCACCCCTGCGCCACCTCATTTCCCCCGGCCACCCCCCCCCCTGCCCTCACCTGTGGCCCAGCGCTTGACGGTCATGGGGCTGAGCGCCAGTGTCACCCACACCACCGCCACCAGCGACACACACTCGGCCGCGTCAAAGTCCTGCAGGCGGCAGGTCACAGCGGCGCAAAGCGGGGATAGCGATGGTGAGGATGGTATCGGTGCGTTGTCATGCGGTTGGTTTGGAAATGGCGAGCCATGGCCTTATAAGCGGCATCTATTTTGGTTTGGGCCTGCGCCCCCCCCCACCCCATCGGAACAAGCTTAACGTATCCGGTACACATGCCGTTCGCACTGCAGTGCAGGGTAATGATTCATTGACAACTGGGGCCTAGTTCGTTGGGCGCGGGCATATACTTCCCCTACACACACACACACACACACACACACACGCACACACACGCGCACACTATCACCACCATCAATTTCATCCCCCCCCCCACCACCACCACCGCCACCACCACCACCACCACCACCACCACCACCACCACCACCACCACCACCACCACCACCACCACCACCACCACCACCACCACCACCACCACCACCACCACCACCACCACCACCACCACCACCACCACCTCACCTGCAGCCCCGCCAGCCTCCCCTCTGCCGCCAGCCGCCCCAGCGCCGCCGCCACGTCCGGCTCGGCATAGCCGCACTCGTAGGCCAGGACCGCCTGCTCTATGAAGTCCTGGGGGTGCAGGGGGAGAGGCGGTAGCGGCATGGGTGGCGGGTATGGGCTGCGTGCAGTGCGGTGTGCGGCCCAGCCCCGTGTGGCATGAGCGCCTCGGGCAAATACCCCCGTCCCGCGCGCGCCTCAGGGGCCCGCACACCCTCACGGCGGAGTGGTGGACTCTCACACAGTGTCGAACCCTATCTCTTGTGCTTTGCCAACACGTTGTCGACCCCTGCCCTTATTCATCCAAAGTTACAAATGCACACCGTACACACACGTGCGCCCGGGGCCGCACCGCGACGGCGATGGAGTAGCGCACATTGGACAGCGCCGGGTGCTGCCAGCGGCATACAGCAGGGGGGAGGCGAGGCGGGGCGGGGCGGGGTGAGCGGGCGAGGCTGTGAGCGCCTGGACGACTGGGCGGGACGGGGTGGGGTGGGGAGGTCAGGCGGGGCTGCAGCGGAGCCGAGCCGACCTCCCGGCACTGAGTCCCGCAGCGCTCCCTCCAGATCCCTCCCTCCCTAGCTCCCGCCCTCCCGCCAGCTGCCCACCTGCACTCGCTGGTAGCTACGTGCCAGCTCCAAAACTGCCTCATCATACGAGGAGGAGGTGGAGGGGGCGGGGGAGGTGGGGCCTGAGGCGCCTGCCGGGTCTCCTCCCGCCGCCGACTCGCCGTCAGCACCCGCGCCAGCGGCGGCGGCGCCGGCCCGGCACTGCCGCCCCTGTGCCAGGGGCGGGGGAAGGAAGGTACAAGCCCACATCCAGGCCAAAGACAGGCAGTGAGGAGCGGGCGGCACGACGTGCCCGCAGATGTAGTCTAGGCAGCAGGGTGAGGTGGAGACGGGAATGACTTGTGTGGCGCGGCAACGGTGGCTGTGCAATCGTGCTTTGAGGTGGTTGGACCGCACGAGCTGCCAGCCGCCCGAAACCCTCACCCGCACACGCTTATGCCACGAGCAACTTGCTACGTGCACTTGTTTTGTGCGCGTCAGTGGCCCAAGCTCCGCCAGCGGCCCCGGCGCATACCGGACCTGCCCAGTGAACTGCCCAGTGACAGCCTGTTTGCTCCGGCCGACAAGTTGCGAGCAACGGCTCGCATTAAACATTTGACTTATAAAAGCCGATGAATGCATCAAGCAGGAAAGGGGCAGTGAGCCCCCCAACCAAGGCTGGGGTGTTGCGAAGTAGGGCTTCTGTGACAGGCAAGAAGAGCAAGTATTGTCCAGAGAGCAGTTTTACATCACAGTTTAAGATAATGCGTTCGTCCCTACGCGGGCGATGCGGGCTGTCCTGTCTCAGTTCACTAACAACAAGTGCTCCATCTGGCCAAATCACATACTCTGCAAGCTATCATCACTTTGTTTCACCAGCTTACAGCTGCCTGTGCGTGGCCAAAGCTATTGAACAATGCTTCGCCGAAGAGGGCTCTTGGGCTTGTTGGCTGTGTTGCTGCTAGAACGTCATATAGCAGCAGTCAAGATTACGGTGCCGCCTGGCCGAACGGAATGTATGGGCGAGACCGTGGAAGCAGAGCATTTCTCGGTAAGGCCTGCTGGGTCCCTCTTAGCTACCACGGAATGCCACGGTCGCTTACATGTATGTTGGTCCCTCTCTGGTATTGGAGAGGGTCCGGGCCGGGTGATCTTCGCGAAGGTTGGAAGTCGCGGCGCTGCTTGCGGCTCGCCGGGCCTGCCTGTGTGCGCTGATTGATGCAAGTAACGCTCTTGCGCAGGTGCCGGGCGGTCCCCGCGTCGACGGCCGCGTGCTCGTCAGCGGTAACAGCCAGTACTATGTGCCGTTTGTCACCATCCGCGTGAGTCGGGCGGCGGGCGCGGTCCAGCTGTCCTAAGGGGGGCCCGCAGGGAAGGAGCCCGTGGGCCTTCTCTGGGCGTGTTGCGTGGGGGCCGTGAAGCAGGAGCGGAGCAGCGGAGGAAGACAGGAGCAGGCGCGGGAGCCAGGGTCTGGGCTGGTGGGGACGTGTCGAAGGCGCAGGCTCAACGGGGGGGGATCATATGGTACTGCCGTAAGCACACGAATTGCCGGGGCCTATTGCCTCCATGCCACAGCGCCAGTCACAAACGCGCTTACGTCCTACATAGCCGCATCCCGCACCATTCCCGCCTGCTCACGGCATGCACCCCCCCCCCCGCCTGCCTGCACAGGTGCTGGGCCCAACCGGCGACCAGATCTGGCAGCAGCAGCACGTGTACCAGGAGACCCACTTCAACGTGGGGGCGCGGGGGCCGGGCTCCTACAAGGTCTGGTGAGTGCTGAGGGGTGTGGGGGGGAGGCGCTGCCGGTGCGGGGCTGTGGTGGGTGCAGGTGGACTGGGCTGCAGGCGGCCGCGCCGTGCCCGGCTTGGCTGTGCAGTGATGGGATGGGCAGGTGCAGCGGCGGGTGTGGGTGTGGGTGTGGATGCGGGGGCGGAGCGGGGGCGGCGTCGAGAGGCGGTGGGGTCACGGCCACAGCCACAGCCACAGCCACAGCCGCGGCGATGAGGGCGCCCGCCGTGGACCGGCTGCACAGGCTCTGGGGTCAGAGGCTGGGATGGGGCAGCAGTGCTGCACGGACACCGCATGGGAAGGGGCGCATGCGTGGCTTGAGCAGCCGCTTCGGGCCTCAGCACACAGCAAGCCATGGACCGCCCCGGCAAGCCGCACTAGCAACCCCGGCCAGGCGCCCCGTCATCTGGTGGGCCGAGCACGAACGTGCACAGGCGCTGTGTTTGCGCCTGCCTGTCTTGACCACGCGCCTCGCTCTCACGGCTGGCTGCTCCCACCCCATGCCCCCTCAACCCTCACGCCCGCCTCCCATTTCTACCCACAGCTTCTACAACCCCTGGGAGAGCCGCACGGACGCCAATGTGGACCTGGTGTACTTCACACTGGCGCACCTGCGGCGGGGCGCGGGGGGAGGCATCCAGATCCCCAAGGGGACGCAGGAGGAAAGGTGGGGGCATAGACGGGCGGGGCGGGTGGGTGGGGTGGGGGCCGGTTGGCTGGATGCTGTGAGCGGGACCACCAGGGGCGGCGGCCGGTGTGGAGCCATGCGGCGCGTGCGCTGCTGCTGACAATGGGCGCACCGCACAGGCCTTCACGCCTCAACACAGTGCTGGACACAGGGGGCACGTAGCCACAGAGCCTTTGCCAAACCTGCGAACCTGCTGCCCGCTCTATCCCCTTCCTCCCCTGCCCGCTCCCCACGCACACGCACACACACACACTCTTCCCTCCAGGAACAAGGAGGTGGCCAGCACGGACCACATGGAGGACGTGAAGCGCACCATCCTGGGCATGAGCGAGTTCATGCAGGTCATCTCCGGCAGCCAGAAGTACCTGCAGCGCAAACTGGAGAGGCACCAGAAAACCATGGTGCGGGAGGAGGGGCGGGGTGGGCTTAAGAGGTGGAGGTGGAGGTGGGGGCCCACAGGAGGTGGGGTGGGGGCGTGGGGACGGCATGGGAAGTAGGGAGTGTACCCGTCCGTGGTGGGGTTGTACGGGTGGTGTACTGGTGTGTTTTAGTGTAGGGCCTGAAGGTGGGCGGACTGGGAGGCTAGGTAGACATCTGTGCCGGATGGAAGTGCCTTACAACCTGTGACCCTACACTCCACACACCCGCCCGGCCCACCACGCCTCGCATGCCATGCTGTCCCGCCGCCCCACCCCACCCCCGTCACCCCCGCTGCAGGAGAGCAACCGGGACCGCACCCTGTTCTACACGGGGCTGGAGGTGAGCGCCTGCGCCTAGGCGGTGTGTGTGTGTGGGGGGGGGGGTTGCAAAGATTGGTACAGAGAAGTGTAGTGAAATAGACAGGGGGGGAGGGGCCAGGACGTTGGGTTGGGACTGCCGTGAACACACATCAGTAGCGGCGAGGGGAGGTGTAAACTTCACACACGCCCTTCTCGCGCCGGGTGCGGGCCCTCGTGCCCCTGCGGCACACCCGCGTCCTGACTGCCCTTGGCTGGCCGCCACTGCCGCACGCCGCCGCCTGCCCCCCGTTGGCTCCCCCACCCACCCCCACCCCTCCCCGCCCTTCCCCGCCCTCCAGGTTGGCCTGCTGCTGCTGGTGGGCTTGGTGCAGGTGCTGGCGGTCACCGGCTTCTTCAAGCCGGGCATGATGAGCAAGGCGTGCGTGTAATGCGGAGGCGCGGGAGCAGGGCCGGGTGGAGCTGTGGCGGCCGCATAGGGCTGCGGCGGTGGGCAGACAGGCTGGCAGTGAGTGGCAGCTGACGAGAGAATGACTGGAAGAGAGAGATTGGATAATGAAAGATGGCATTGGTCGAAATTGGGGCAAGGCAGTTGGAAGCGGAGTGGCGACAATATGTGTCGTGAGCCTTATGAGCTGCACCTAGCGCCGGCGCGCGCTCAGTGCAGGGCGTGTGTGAAGTGTGTAAGGAAGGTTCAGGCGCGCAGGGCTCGTGTTCATTCTCAATCTGTGTATACCTTCCGTCCGTTTGCACGTCCCATATGGTGACACAGGATAGCGAGGGGTTGACGCGCCACAAAGTCCACACACAAACCACTAACTGTCTGGCACGCCGGCCCGTGGCGTGTGTTGAGTGAGAGTGCCGCAAGCAGAGGCCGTCCCTGTCTCAAACCTTTGTTCCGTTCATGACACGTCAGCTTTGTCACACACCAACGTAATGGTCCGCGGCTCCGCGCCCATAAAGACCTTATTCCGTATGGAGTGCTGATCAGTGCTATGCCGGGGGGGGGAGCAAGTGCTCAACCCCACCCCTCCAAACCCCTCGGGGACCCCAGGGACTGACCGACCGACAGCTGACCGCTTAGGGGAGGGGGAATCAACCCCTCCACTTGAAACCGCAATCCTGCTTATCGACCGATCTCGAGAGGCTGTGTGGTTGCTGCCTGCCTGCACCATTTCACCTGCGCGGGCTTCCATCCATGGACACGTCCCCGAAATTGTTACGCCCACCCGCCCATTTTGCATCACACCCACAGTCCAGTCAAATCTCCCCCCGCAACGTTAGCCCTGGCGAGCCTGAGTGGGGGCCTCTACTGCGCTCCGTGTGCCATCCGGGCCGTGCCTCCCTTATGCAACACCTGCGCCCCCGCGCCCGCGACGTAGTCCAAATGTTCGAGATGTCAAACCCGGTCTAACTATGCGGCCAATTTCTGCGGCCGTGCGCTGCCGCCGCAAATTATCGCCAGCCGCATACCGTAATACCAGTGCTAGTGGCCAAACCATAACAACGTCGCGCTGCCAAGAACAACGCAGTGCCACAATGTAAGCTATGCTCATTCCATCATGCCCGATATCAACGCCCCACGACGAGGCTCCGACAGTCCGACCCCTGTGCATGTGCAAGGTTCATGCCACACGCATTGTGCGGCTCCGTGGCTGTCCCGGGATTATTGCCACCGCTCCCCAAATTCACAGCACAAGCAGTACTACGGTACTCTACGTCACAATCAAGAAAATGATGCTACCGTATGTAAGGCCACTGAAACTGCTGAACCCCATACCAGCCTTGCGCCTGCCAGCTTTGTGGTCCGCCTCCTCCCCTGCTCATGCCTGCACAGTGAGGGCTGCCATCGCCGCCACGGCCACCTCACCCACTTTCCCACCCACGGAGGTCTCCACCTCCGCCTCCGCCGCCTCTACCGTCGCCGCCTTGCCCTTCCCGCCTTCCCCCTCCGGCGCGCCCAGATCCCCTGCCGTGCTTATGGACACCACCACGCCCTCCCGCCCCACCTGCGGCGCCTCCTGCAGCTGCTGCGCTCCCTGCCGCGCCCCGTCCTCATCCTGCTGCCCCGCCTCCGCCTGCGCCTGCACCTCCGCCGGCCCCTCCTCCCGCTGCTGCGCGGGGTCGGGCGACCTCCACGGCCCCACGCTCTTGTACCCGCGCTGCATCCTGCCGCCGCCCCCCAGCAGGTCGGGCAGCCGCTCCGCCGGCACCAGCTTGGTGAGCTCGGGCAGGTAGTCCGCCCCCAGCATGATGATCTTCTTGCGGGTGCGCTCCTGCAGCAGAGGCTGAGAGGGACAGAGAGGGGGGCGGGGGCAGGGGGGGCGGGGGAATAGGGGCGTCAAGGACAAGAGGAGGGGCCGCGCGCAACCTCGGCGCTCGCCCTAGGCCGCGCCCAAAGACACGCGCAGCGGCCGCTCCCCTCCGCTGCGGGTGCCCGGCCTGCACCCGGGCTCACCTGCACCGCCGCCCACATGCCGCGGAAGATGAGCGGCGTGTTGATGATGAACATGGTGCCTGCGGGGTGTGAGGGGCACGTGCGTGCGCGTGTGTTTTGCAGAGCACAAGGAAACCACGCATGTGTATGTGTGGGGCCGTGTGGTGTATCAAGAGAACACATCTGCACAAGTCAAAGAAACAGGTGCAGTGTATATGTGTATATGTATAGGTACATGTTTGCGTGTGCGTGTCGGCTGGGGGTTGCCCTGGCCCTGCTGCGGGCGCGCTGCTCACCCAGGTGCTCCGGGTAGTAGTCTTGGTCGATCTTGGAGAAGGTGTTGAGCAGCCGCTGCGTGGCGGCGTTGAAGTGCGCCAGGCTGAGGCCGGCCAGGTCGATGATGACGGTGGTGGTGCAGATGGGGCGGCCCGCGGCGGCGGAGCAGGCGGGGCTGGTAGGAGGGGATGGGAGGCGCAGGCGAGAGGGGAAGAGCGGGCAGGGTCACGGGAGTGTGGAAGATGGTGGCCGGGGGGACCCCACATGCAACTCGTCCACGTCCCGATTTGCGGATCATAAACCGCAACCGGTTCTTCTCTTCGTCAGTCCCCCCCATCGGGCTACTTTAGCTTGGCTTGCTTTAGTTTGGGCTGGTATTTACACCCCACCCCCATCGGTACGCGCGCCCCCACGCCTGCGGTCTGCCTCGCTGCACCTCTCTGTACCATCTTTGCAACCCGCCACTTGTGCGCTGGAAACCCGTGCCCGTGCATCCATCATCCAGCAGCATCCCCCCCCCGCCCGCCCGCCCCCCTGCTAACTCACAGGTAGCAGCGCAGGTATCGCTCCCAGGTCCAGCAGTGGTACCTGCACAGGCCGGCAGAGGAGGAGGCAACAGGCGCGTCAGCAGGTGGCGGGCGAGGGCACACAGGGTGCGCCCGCGCCGCGCTCGGGAGGAGCCGCACGGGGTCAAACTCCAACGGCTTTGGTCGTGTACGCTTCAGACCCATTATCACCTCTTCCTTTCAGTCCGACTTCAGAGCCATTGGAAGGCGCATACGGCACGTGGACCCCATCCGCCCCGGCGCCACACCGGCGCCCCCCCCCGGGCCGCCCCCCGCCTCCCGGTCCACCTGATGAGTCGCTCCACTGAGATGACCTCGAACAGCTTGGCGGCGTCCGTGCGCCCCAGCATCTCCACATACACCGGCCGGCCGAACTTGTCTGTGGGCGCAATGGGTGCACCGCATGTGTGTGAGGGAGCGCGCACTGTTTGAGATGCCGCTATGTAGCAACCAGGGGTCTCCTGCCCATGCGGCGTGAGGTGTGAGGCGTGCCGGGGTCCTGGCCGCTGGGCTGCAGCCACGCTGGACAGGGTGCTGCCAGCGGCCCAGTCCGCGACCGCGACCGCGACTGCTGCCGTGTGGCCACGCCGGCAATGCCCTCCCCCCCTCAAAACACATACACACACGATACACATACACACACTCCCTCAGCCCCGCCGGGCGGCGGCGGCCCCAATACCGCACGATAGCCCCAAATTCTGTCCCCCGGTCGCCCACCAGTGTTGAAGGTGAAGTGTGGGTACACCTGCGGAGGGATCGGGGGGAGGCAGGGGCCGGGGGACGGCAGGGGCCGGCGGCAGGCATGATGTGCGTCAGTAACGCGGCGGCAGGGGAGGTCGGCACCAGGTCTGCCAAAGCCGTGACCCAGCAGCGCACGAGCCAACACCACTGCAGTAGCACGCCAGCTAGCACCCCGGCACTACCACAGCCTCTCAAATATACGTGCACGCAGCTTTGCTGGTAGTGTGTAGCTGGTGCAGCTCTCCCCGCCCTTCCCGCTCCACACACCGCCTTTCTCCGGTGCTCACCCGGCAGCCACGCATTCGCACGACACTTCCCCCGCCCCGCCCCTGCCGTGATCGCCCTGCAGCCCCCCCCCAGCCCTCCCCTCAGGCCGCAGGCCCCTCCCCTCAGCCCCCCAGCCCCCTCCCCTCAGTGCAGTCCAGCGCATCACCACTGCGTTTGATTCCTTCGGTCACTCCCCCCAGCCCCGCAGCTGCCCTCCAGCATTCCGCCCCACCTCCAGCAGCGCCTCCATCTCCGGGAACTGCTCTCCCGCGGGGTCGTCCCGGTACAGCCCTGTGATGCCCTCCGATTGGCGCCAGGCGCGCATGTCCCGGTACATGGACAGGGCCTGAACCGGGCGGAGGGGGTTGGAGGGGGTGGAGGGGGTGGAGGGGGAGTGAGGACGGGGCAGCAGTGGCAGGCGGCAGCCGAAGAACCTGGCAGTGGCCGCCCACAATTCGAGTAGCGGTAAAAACACGCGTCAGAAATGATCTGGCGGACTTCCAGATTACAAATGAAGGTAGCAGACATGCAGAAGTGCAGTGGCGGAGCTGGTGCGTGCGACCGGCTGTAGCCGCGTTCCAACTACCGGTTTGAGTACCCCCCACAGCGTTACTCCCCCTCCAAGCCCCTCCTCATTTTATCCTTCCCAGCACCGTTCCTAGGCCTCCTCCCCCTGCACTTCCCCTGCCCCCTCACACCTTGTCCACGTTGAAGTCCCGCGCCATAAGGAAGCGCAACAAAGTAATGTCGGCGTCGTGGTCCGGCACTATTAAATTCTCCGCCGTGAGCTGCTCGCGGAGTTTGCTAAGCGCAGCCTTCTGTTCCTCGCTGGGCGTGAGGTACCAGAACGCGTCTTTGTCCGTGTAATTGTCAGCAGCAGTCGCGCTGGGGGTGGCGGTCGTGGCCGCGCCCCAACCCGCGCCCCATCCCCACATCTTTGGCTGGTCTTAAGGTTCAAGAAAGGCTTTGTGAAACTCAGGGTGCGCCACACGGGAGCGCGCCCACACCCGGAAATCAGTGACTAGTCAACGCTATCGCGTTCTGGGCCAGGGTTCCTCTAGCGACTGAGTATGCTGAGACGAATACTGTATGCGCCCCTGAGTCCACACCATCTCAAGAGGGACTCTGCATCGACTCCATCCTGTTGGCCCTGCGCTGAGTGAGTTTGTTGCTACACGCTACACTGCAATACATAAAAGAGCCATATATCTACTGTCTTCCCATAAACCCTGGCTGTGTAAGAGCGAGCTACAAATTTTCCCGCGAAGCTTCCACCCTTGCCAACGCGGGAGTAAGCCCCTGCATCAAGCAAAGGGCGCACGTTAGAGCCTTGGATCTTGCTGGGGTCAACACAGGAGCCACAGCTGCGAGCCCGCTGAAATGTCTGGCGTCGCACGCTCACGCTTGCAAGAGGAGCGGAAAGCCTGGCGGAGGGATAAGCCGTTCGGCTTCCATGCTCGACCAGAAACCGCAGACGACGGGTAAGCGGGGAAGCGCAGCCTTCAGGCACCAGCCCGCCAAGTGGTGCACTAAGGGCCTGGGCCCACCCAGGCCTCCGCCCAGGCCCCAGGCAGCTGTTCTGCTCATAAGCGCGACTTAAGATGTGTGGGCATGGGCAAGGGGTGCCTGCGTGGGCGTGTGTCTGAGGGGAAGGGGGTGTCGTAGTAGCCCACCCATGCCAGGGCACCTGGACGGGTTAGCGTAACGTGGTTCCACACACGAGTGGCGACCCAGCCGGATGGTGGCCGGGTGCGCAGCTAGGGTTTGACTCGCAGCAGAGCTATCGTCTAACACCACGCAGCCATAGTCCAGACCCGCAGGTGACCGCTGCCGTCCTAGCGCACAGGTCGATCAGTCGCCCCGGCCCTGCCGTCCTTGCCCCGGCCCCTCCCCCGCCCAGGAGCGTGAACCTGATGAAGTGGAAGTGCCACATCCCCGGGAAACAAGGCACGGACTGGGAGGGCGGCTTCTACCCGCTCACCATGGAGTTCAGCGAGGACTACCCCACCAAGCCGCCCAAGGTGGGGACTGGGGAGGGCAGGCAGGAGGCAGGCAGGGTGGGGTGGGGGGATTTGAGGAATTGGGGGGTAGCAGGGTTTAGGAGGTGAAGTGGAGCACGAGGTACAGGGCGGGTGCGGGCTGACGGACGCGAAGGGTGGGGCGGGGCAATTGTTGGAAAGGAAAGAGGCTGGGCCGGTGGCTGTCTGCTGACCAGCGACTCGTGGAAGCCTGTGTGCGGGCTGAGGCCGGGAAGGGCGGTCGTGCACGGGGGGTCCTGTGTCGCGGCCTGCCATGTGTCTGCTGCGCCATGCAGCGCACAGCACACGCCACGCCGACGCCCCGCTGCACCTGCACACGGCGCCGTGCCCCTGGCCCCCAGCCTGTCATCAGACCGCCAGCGCTCACGGACATTGATGTGTGTGCATATGTGTGTATTGCCCCTGCGCAGTGCAAGTTCCCCGCGGGCTTCTTCCACCCCAACATCTACCCCTCCGGTACCGTGTGCCTCAGCATCCTCAACGAGGTGAGGCCGGCGCACCCATGGTCTCGGGGGGGGGGGCAGGGAAGCACGTGGTGTACTCCTCGCAATGAAGCCAGGCGATCTAGTGAGCGGCCGCAGTCCTTTGCCGCTGGAGTGGAACTGCAGCATGGTGACCGCTCGTATCCAATGGAGACCTTGCATATACCCATTCATCCCGGAACCCGCCTGACCCCACACACCATCCTGGGCCCCTCCTCCCCCTCTCGCGCTGCCCCCAGGACGAGGGCTGGCGGCCCTCCATCACCATCAAGCAGCTGCTGTTGGGCATCCAGGTGGGCGGGGGGGCTGGGGCGGGTCTGGGGAGGGCGGGGGGCTGCTGGGCAGGGGCCTTGCTGGTTTGCCATGGGCGTGTGAACGCGACGGACGCCACGCCCCAGGTCTGCTGTATCGCCCACACAACCCTGCAGCGCCTGTAATCCTCCCCTGCCTGGTGTCCCCTCCCCCTCCCTCCCTGCGCTGCCGCCACCCCCCACCCCCCGCCCAGGAGCTGCTGGACACGCCCAACCCCGGCAGCCCCGCCCAGTCCGACGCCTTCGTGCTGTTCACGCAGCAGAAGGCCGAGTACGTCAAGAAGGTGAAGCGCCAGGCGCTCAACTACCCGCCACCCTCGTGAGAGGGAGTCGCAGGCGGCAGCAGCGGCAGCAGCGGTAGCAGGCAGCAGCAGGGGCGGGGGAAGGAGCTGTAGGGAGGAGATAGACGGACGTGCAGGAGGCATGGCAGGGATGTGGGCTGTGCTATAGGGAGGGGCATTGGGACCTGTCGGGGCGGAGGATGCAGGGCGACGCAGGCTAAGCAGGTAGCAGCCCAGCTCCAACGACGCACAGGCGTCCGAGTGCTAGCTGTGTCGGGTGCGGTGGGGCGTGGGTCACGGGCACTGGTTTCCCGAGCACCAAGAGTGCGGTCGGGCGGTCACGTGGGCGTGGAGACTGATTTCTCGTGAGCAACAGGACCAAACAACTGCACAGAATGCGCGACGGGCCGTGGTGTGTGCATTCTTGCTCTTGCAGCACTGAGCAGGCTCATGAGCTGATGAGGCTGATGACCACATCAGCAATTGCATGTAATTTGCCCATGCTGGATTGCTGAGAGCCCATTGATTGCCCAGCGCTGTGTGGGCGCGGCACAACGGGGTGGTGACCTGGGGCGGCGCAGACGCGCGCACCTGTTGGGCCAATTGGGCCTACCTGTAGCGCCTGTAGAATCCGAATCTGCGAGCTCTGCGAGCTCTCAGGGGAGAAGGCGACTGATGTTAACCAGGTTAAAGGGCACCAGTAACTGTTCCATGGGGCTCCCTGCGTACGCACGACAAAGGGGTGAGACAGCGAACGTGAAGGGGCCAGACTCCACGTTCTGCGCGCGTGCCGCGGGGACAGTTCGCTGCGCCTGCCTGCGCGCGCGCCGCATGCATATGGCTCGTTCCACGTTTAGAGGCTGCTTCAGGGTTTCGGCGCGTAACAATCCATGAAATTAACGCACATTCCGTGCTTTGCATACGGGCGCAAATCACGCGCTGCATGTCGCAATCAACTATAAGGAGGCCTTAACTCGCACTGCTTCAGGATTTAAAGGTCATAGCGTACCAGCAAATAGTGGGCTCGTCCTAAGGCTGCAGTGGGCGATCAAGGTACCTCCATGTTAACGCGCTCCCGCAGCTTGTCGCCAAACATCCCGCATATGGCCATGAGCGCAGAGCACAACGATGCTATGCCAAGTTTGGATGACATTATCCGAAGCCTGGTTCCGGAGGCCGTGCCGGGCCTCTTTGCAGGCGGGCAACTGGATAGCGCGGGGGGCTTCGCGGCCTGCCGCCTTGCCAGCCGGGCTCTGCGCGACGCGCACGACCCCTTAGTGCGCAGTATGAGGCTGCGCATTAATGCAGCCGCGATGTCATTCTACCAGCAGCTTGGCCACTCGCCACTTGCGCGCTTTCCGTTCTGCGAGGATCTCACCGTCGAGTTGATCGACCACAGCGAGGCTTTGAATTACACAACTCTCGTTCATGTTGATGACGATGACCTGGACGAGCTGATGCGGGATCCAGGGCCGAAGCCAGGGCCAGAGCCGAGGCCGGAGCCGCACTGGGCGCCGGAGCCGGAGCCCACCTCCCTGGGGGAGCTGGTCGAGTTGGGTCTGGCGGGCTGCAGCGCCGCAGCGCTGTCCCGCATACGGCGCCTCGCGCCGCGTCTACTGCTAGTGTCCACAGACTGTGAGGCGCCGGGTGAGGCCGTCGGCGTGCTACTGCGGCGCCTGCCGCGCGTTGAGGTCCTGGACCTGTCCGGCTGCTGGGGCGTCCTGGGCGGGGTGGCTGGCTCCTACGACGTGGAGCGGGAGCACCTGGAGCTGCTGTATGGTGCGGTGGCGGAGGCGGCGGCTGGCAGCGTCATGCACCTGGCCCTGCCCCGCCTGCGCTTCTGGAACGCGCTGGAGGGCGTGGGCGCGCTGGCGGGCTGCGCCTCCCTGCGCGTGCTGGATGCCTGGGCGGGGCACGACTTCCGTGCTTGGCCTCGGCAGACGGATGACTCTGTGCCGGAGCTGACGGAAGAGGTGGTGGTGGCGCTGTCGCGCCTGCATCAGCTGCAGGAGCTCTACCTGGCCTGCCGCGACCCCACCATCGGCGGGCAGCTGGTGGAGTGTGTGGTGAGCAGCCACCGCCCCCGCGGGCTGCGGCGGCTGGGGCTGGCGGGCTGGGTGATGGGCGCCACCTTCACACCCTTCGAGCTCGACTTTGAGCCGACGGCCCGGGCCGGCGGCGGCAGCGGCCGCAACAGCGGCGCCGGGGCGGCTGCGGGGCGCGCCGTCATCATCAGCCGCATAAGCACCGCCCTCACCCACGCGCCGGCCGACCACGGGCTGCACGGCTATGGCAGCATGCTGCCCATGGCGGGCATATTGCGGGGCGTGCTCACGGCGGGTCAGCGCCTGCCGCTGCTGCGCCTACACACGCTGACGGGGCAGCCCTCTAAGCCGCTGGCGGCGCTGGCGGACCGCAGCGACGCCGTTGAGCTGTGCCGGCTGGACGGGCGCTCCATGCCGGCAGCCCAGCTGAAGGCGGTGGTGAGGAGCCTGGGGCTGCCGCAGCGCCTGACGCTGTGGCACGGCGCCTGGCGGCCCGCTGCGGCTGCGGAGGCGGAGGTGGGGCCGCCGGCGGCGCCGCCGCTGCTGCCGGTGGGAGTTCTGGAGGGAGCAGCAGCTGGTGGTGCGGGGGCAGGCGAGATGGGTGCTGGGCTGCTGCTGCCGCAGCTGGAGGCGGCAAGTGCGAGGCAGGTGCTGGACGCGGCCATGACGCTCGCTGGTGGTGGCCGCGGCGGTGGAAGGGGTTCAGTGGCGGTGGCGGCGTCAGAGGCGGTGGCGGACGAGGTGTTGAAGGCCGCTGTGCAAATGGTGGGGCGGGGTGGCAACAGCACTGAACGGATGTGCTACATGCGCACTGCCTGTCTGCCTGTCTGCCTGTCTGCCTGCCTGCCTGCCTGCCTGCCTGCCTGCCTGCCTGCCTGCAAGCGCACTCCTCCACCCGTCGCCCCTCATTCCCCGCCCATGCGCAACCGCAGGTGTTGTTCCGGCTGTGGCGGGAGGCGTGGGCTGCAGGTGCCGCCGGTAGTGGTGGTGCCGCTGCAGCGCCCCAGCAGCAGCCGCAGACGCGGCAGGGCCCCCTGCACCCACAGGCCAGCCGCGTGAGTCCAGAGCTGCCGGATAGGCTGACGCGGCTGCAGCAGCTCGATGCGGAGGTGGCGGAGCTGCGGGGGGCGGAGCAAGTGCGGCGGGCGGGCGGCGCTGCTGGGGGAGCAGTCGGCGGGCAGTAGGCGTGCAGTAGGCGTGCAGTGATGAGGCCCGGCGGCACTGGAACCAATTTGGCGGGAACCAATTCATCGAAGGCTGTGCCTGGCCAGTAAAGGTCGGAAACTACCGCCGTCGCCTGTCAATTGGATCAATTCGGTCAATTTGGTCCCCGGGCGGAGGCTAGGGAATGTACAGTACACTGAGAGGACTAGTGGACAACTGGCCTGCCTGGTGGTGCCTGTTAAAACCGCCCCCAGCTATGCCAAGGAGATGAGGCGAGTCCGGAAGATCTTCGCCCTGAAACCTTGTACCGTAGTCAGTACTGTTGTAGTGTGGGCGTGAGCCATATTCCTTGGATTTATCGGCAACCTGAGCAGGGGGGGGGGTACGATTGTACGAACTAAACCTCCAGACCCCATGTCCCAAAACCTCCCGACCCCCCTCAAAACCCTTTGGTTTTTAGCCAGGCCGGTGTCAATCGACTGCTCTCGGCGAGCTCTACAATTGTATACCTCCGGTTCAGCTGGAGGCACAACTTGACTGGCAGCCATGCCACACATGTCCATGTGTCCATGGCCGACCACCGACCCTTCTGTCAGACTACCGGGGCGTGCGCTTAAGCTTACAATTGCGCTGTACATATGATGTTTGGGATTGTGTGCCGGAAGAGATTGGTCGACTTTCTCCCGGGATCATGTGAAGAATCCCGGGATTCATGTCACGCTCGATGGCCGGCGGCAGCCTTGTCGCCATGACCCACACCAAGCCTTGGCCGTTACAAGTCAGAATCAGTTCGCATAGTCTCCATGACACCAGTGAGAGACGCTCGAGTGGGGCTCTACGCTACTACGATGCCGATGTGGACGGACATGCGGCCGCTTTCCAGAGGCCAAACGTTCTGCAAATGCTTCAGTATGTGCATGCTAATGTGTGCTAGTGCTTGTGCTAATGGGCGGAGCGTTTAGAGGGGCGTTTAGGGCGCAGAGACGAAATCTGGCAGTCCCACCCACATCCGCGTGACGAAACCTTGGGGACCCCCAGCCCCGACGACCGACCCTGAACTTTGAGGGCCCATAACTTTGCAATTACTACCCTGATTGAAACTCTGAAAGTGGATTTGGAGTCCTCTCGTCAAGCTCTTTCGTTTTAGAACATGGGGCCTTTCCCAGTCGAAACTACCCCCCCCCCCTGTATCTACAACCCCCCCCTGACCTGAGACTGCTTCAGGGTTTCGGCGCGTGATACTCCAGCCACATGTCTGTTGGTGCCGTAACATGTTGCTGCCGCACAGTTGCAATGCGACGCCCGAGCCAGAGGAAAGACCGGAAACCCTGCCTTGTGCTTTTATACACTTTCATTTTCGAAACCGCGCCGCTCTGACAACAAAGGGAATGCCACATGTGGTGGTGCGCCATGCAGCGTCTACAGCAACTCCTCAAACCCACCGCTCTGACGCCACTCTACTGCGCTTGGCTGGGATTAGAGCCTGCACGCACACGCTCACGCCGCACAAGGCGCGGGGCTTTGATTTCAAGAAGAGCGGAGGAGCGTAAGAAGATAATACTGAGCCGTATAATATACATAACAATTAACATGTTCAGGTGCAAAATGCAAGAAACTTCGTCACGCACGCAGGCAGGTCCACGGGCAGGTCCAACACACCGCCCACAGGTCACAAGAGTCAAGTGCCAGCCTGAAAGCAATGCTACGCCCCATGCCCCAACCCGCCCCCTCGCAATGCTGCTGCTGAGACCACATATTGCGGTGGTGCTCGCACTCGTCACAATGGTTGCCTTCTTCCCCCAACGTGCTACTCGCAGCTACCCGCTCGTTCGTTCTGCGCCCTCTCCCACTTCCATGCGTAAGCAGCCCCCCACACATACATCCGCTCCCAGTCCATCGCCTCAGGCCCGCCTACTATGACCCCGCCCCCGCGCCCCCTGCCCCCGCGCCCTCCCGCCCAGGCGGCGGCGCCGCACTGCCCGGCCTGCTGCCGCTGCCCAGCCTCATGGACCGGCGCTGCTGCTGCAGGTCCGCCAGCGGCACCCCCTCCACCAGAAGCAGCGCCCGAGGCACAGGCACGCCCACCGCAGGCGGCCGGCCGCCGCGCCGCAGCACCTCCGCAGACGTCAGCGCTCCCGCCCGCGCGCTGGGCGCCGCCGCCGCCGCCGCCGGCACCACATTGCCGGTCCAGGTGCGGCCGCCAAAGCCGCCGCCCGCGGCTGCCGCGTCCGCGAATGTATACTCGCTAAATGTGCGCGGCGACAACTGGCGCTGCAGCTGTTGCAGTTGATGTTGTTGGTGCTGCTGCTCGGCCACCCGCATGGAGCCGCTGGACCGCCGCCGCAGCCCGGGCGGACCAGCGGATCCGCGGTCCCCACCCGTCCCGGCAGCCGCCGTGGCGCCCCCTGCTGCTCCCGAGCCTGATCCTGCTACGGCCGTCGCCGCCACCCCCGCCTGCTGCTCCTCCCCCTCTGCCGCCTGTTCCAGCGGCTCACTGAGCGGCAGGCTGACTGAGCGACGTGCCACCGACACGGACGGGGAGGCGGACGCCACCCCACCGCCACCGCCACCAGCAGTCACCTCGTCCTCTTCACGCAGCGCCCACAGCCTGTCCGCCCCAGCCGCCCCTGCACTACCCGGAGTACCCGGCCCCGCGCCCTCTCCCGCTTCACCCGCCGCCTCCGCCTCACAGCTGCGCCCGCCTGCCCTCCGCCGCGCCGCCTCCCACGCCGCCTGCGCCAGCGCCTCCACCTCCTCCGCCGCCTGCTGCTCCTGCCGCCAGCGCTCCACCGCGCCGCAGCGGTGGCACTCGCAGCCGGCGCCGCACAGGGGCCCCACCACGGCGTACCGCAGCGGCAGGTCGTACACGGGAGTGCCCAGCACCATGGTGGGCGGGCCGCGGCCGGGGGGCCCGGACCGCCCCATGTGCTGAGCGTGCGGGGGCTGGCCCGGGCCGCCCTGGGTGCGCGGCCAGGCGGCACTGGGCGGCGGGTGGCCGCCTGCTGCGGCTGCGGCGGCTGCGGCCAGGTGCATGGGGCCGCCGGACACGAAGGCCAGCGGCAGCTCGCTCTGTGTGGGCAGGGTGGAGGTCGTGAGGAGGGTGAAGGTGCGAGAGAGAGAGAGAGCGGTAAGTAGCGCGTGTGGGGGGCCAGTGCAGTATAGCGGTCAGCGATTAGAGAGAGCAAGGACGCCTGTATCTGTGTGACAGCTACCGTGTACGGAGCGCCGGGTCGGTGTGCAGTTGCTGTTCTGGGAGTCCCCGTGTGTTGTACCCCGCACAGCCCACGACCCACTGCCCCCTCACCTCGCCCGCCCGCAGCGGCACCACAGTGGCCCCCGAGTCGTCGTAGGCCATTGGGAAGCCCAGGCGCTGGAACTTGAGCCTGGGGCGATCAAAGGGGATGGGGCGCGGGGCGTGGGCCAGATTGCTACGACGAGGCACCAAGCACTGAGCGACTGACGTATGCAGTCGATACAGCAGCCCGTTCTAGCCCCTGCACGTCCGGTCCAACTCGTGGATAACCCACACCCTCCCTCCCTCCCTCCCTCCCTCCCCTCCTCCCACCTGAGGTACGCCACCACCACGCAGTGCGCCGAGAAGTAGGCCAGGCACATGGCCGCGCGCACCGGCTCCCGCTGCAGCGCCACCAGCACACCCAGCGCCAGCCACAGCGGGGCCAGGCCGATGTTGGTGTAGTAGATGCTGTGAGGGTAGATGCAGGGAGGGGGAGGGAAGGAGTCGGAGATGCGAAGCGGGGCCAGGAGGTGGGAGCGGGAGGTGTGGGGGTCGCCAGCATTTGCCCACATGCCCCACGTGCCAGCACCCACTGCCTGCAGCGCCAGACACGTACACACACACGCACACACACACACACACACACACACACACACACACACACACACACACACACACAGACACAAACACACACACACACACGCACACGCACACGCAGACACAAACACACACACACACACACACACACACACACACACACACACACACACACACACACAACACACACGCAGACTCACACACATCCGCACACACGCCCGCACCTGCAGCACCGGCCGCCGACCTTGTCGCTCCCCAACCGGTTGTAGCACCAGCACTGCGGCTCCGGCCACTGACACGCCACCGACAGACCTGTGCATATGTGTGTGGGGGGGGAGTTCGGGGTGCGTGAGCGGTTAGCGGAGCGGCCGGGCACCAGCGCGTGCGAGCTGGCTCGAATGGGCTCTGGCAGCAATCGGGAGGCAACAGTCAGGCAACCCAAATCAAGGTCCAACGCGGGCGCACCTAGCAGGATGCTGATGGAGCTTATGATGGCTGTAAGGGCAGGGAGGTGGAAAGGGGTTCGTGAGGACGTGAGGCTGGGTCATACAGGGGGCTGCGTCATATGGAACGGGGCGAGCAAATGGCACGTTCGCCTCCCCCTCATACCACCTTTCCCTCTCACTTCGCGGTCATGACTGACGCCCATACGGCTTCTTACCTGTGAGCGAGGTCGCTAAGTAAACGAAGAGCGACAATGCGTTGGCCCGCTGTGGTGTTTGAGGCCCGCCTGTTGTTCCGCCTCCATCTTCATTATTCCCAAGCTCTTGGGCTAAGACTGAAGCCGTAGCGAGGATGACCGTGAAAGCCCTGAGCCATTCCACCCACGGCGTCAAGCCTCTACTTCGCCTCATCTTTTCAGGCTTGGTCCAGCACCGTTACAATCTTTAAGAGTATTGCGATACTATGTCATCCAAGCGAAGCAGTAAAGCGGCCACTTTCGTTGTTAGAGGCATTTTGTCAACACTTCGTCAGCGCTGCGGTGTCAGTCCAGTCGACAACTGTGTATGTGAAACGAGCTATTAGGTCTGACAAATGGGAAAATGGCGTGGTCGCCTTCTCGCAATTTGACGAGGCCAATGACCTTCCAACCCGACGCTCCAGCTCCATCCAGCCCGGTCCCACAGCCCCACCGCTGAGTCCCTCTTGGCCCCACGTCGCTCCGCGCCAAATGCCATGAATTGCGCCTCCCACATCTTCCAGCGGGCGGCCGGCCCAAGGCACTGGCACTGCCCCGACTCATTGCCCTAGTGCTGTGCCGCGGTGCTGCGCCTACTTCCTCTCAGCTCCTGATCACCGCGTCATCGCCCTGTGCTCCCCGGAATCCTGCCCCGCTCGCATCACTTGGTCTTCTTCGCCTCAGGCGTCGCTCCGCCCCCGGTGCCCCCCGCGCCTCCTCCTCCACCCCCCGCTGCCGCCTTCTTCTCGGCCGCCGCCCGCTGCCGCGCCTTGTACTTGAGCTCCTTCCTCTTGGCCTCCACCAACATGGCCGAGCAGCTGATGAGGTAGTTGATCTGCAGGGGGGGCCAGGGAGGGCAACAGGTTGCGTTGCAAAAAGGTGGGAAGGGAGGAAGCAAGCAGTGAAAGGCGGCTTACAAGTGCCGCCGCCCTCCCCCCCTTGGTGTCGTGACTGGAGGCCCTTGCCGTTATCCACCCACCCACCCACCGTGCCCACCCACCCACCCACCTCCTGTCCTTCCTGCACTTCCCAGCCCCGCCTTCGCTTATTACCCACCACCCCCACCTTCCACTCCCCACCCCGACCTTCCACTCCCCCCGCCCCGCCCCAATGACCCACCAGCACAATGAACATGGCCAGCAGCAGCGGCCCCGACACCAGCACGCTCATGAACACGCCCGTGCGGTCAAAGTAGTTCTGGCCCGCAAACGACTGCCAGTGCTCCGCACCCAGCGCGTTCAGCCGCTCAGAGCCCCACACCGTGGCGGCTGCAGCAGGAGGAGGGGGTGGTGGGGTGACCGCGGCGAGTTAAGTAGGGCGAGTACGGTATGGGTGAGTAAGACGTGGCCGGCACGAGCTGCCGGCAAGCCAGCTCCCCGCCAGCAACAGCACCTCTCCCCCTTGCCGCCGCCCGTCTCCCCGGCCATCCCCCAGGCCTCCTAACCCCACACCAGCAGCACCTCCCGGTTCGCCGATCCCCCATGAGCACCTGCTATGAGGAAGATGGTCCCCTGGATCAGGCTGCTCTTGCGCGTGGTGAGTGCAGCCAGCAGCATGACCGCGTGGAACACCAGAATGCCGATTATCCATCGTTCCTGCGGGTTTCACACGTACGTTTGGCAGCAAATGATGCACTCAAGCAGCCAACAAGACGACTGCGCGCCAAGATCCCTCCCCGAATTTCGCACCCGCCAGTCTATCGCATGAATGAATCCTTGCACGACGTGAAGGAAGGGCTCCGCTTCCTGGAAGTCCTTCCATTGGCGTTTAAGGTCCCTGCTCGGTGGAGTTACGGGCGCGTAATGTCAACGGAAGCCCCAGATCGTCCTGAACTCGCGCTGCTTGCTGGGAAAACATACTTGAATACTTCTTCCAGCGGTCCTGTCAGCTCCTCCATTTTGTGCACGGGCTAAACACGAGCTCAAGAACTAGTACTCGTCAGCGGACACACGTATGCGCGCAGCCCTGTGTTCTGCCAAGCCTGTGACCGTTGCTGTAAGTAGTTTTTGTCCCAATTCTGGATTATATGAGCGCCGGTGCTAGAACTATGCTGGCCAACTGCCGCGCGCCCCGCACCTCATTTGCCGGCACGCTTTATTGCTGCACATTGGGCTCGCGGTCGCGGCTGTGTGCCTAAATCTTACGGCCTGCTGCGCTGCCTGCTCGCCTGCGGGCGCGGACGTGCAGGGTGCGCCTCAGCTTACTCGGAACGCGCGGCCCCCTGTGTCCGCCTGTCCGCCTCGTGCACCGCGCCTTGCCGTGTCGAGCTCCCGCTCCCCCGCTGCTGCCATGTCGGCCCAGTCACCCGCCGAGCAGCCCTGGGAGCTGTGGTACTGGCCCGGTGCGTGCCGGGGGGGGCAGGGGCGGGCCCTCAGGCGCCGGCGCTACTGCCTGCGGCTGCGCCCGGTGTTTAATCGGGGGGTTGTGTCACACCAGCGCCCGCCGACCAGCCGCTGCGTGTTGTATGTTGGTGATGGTGGAGATGGTGGGGATTGACATGGGGGGATGCCAGCTACTGAACGGGCAGGTGTGTGGCCGTGTGGGTCAATCCCTTCAATCCTGGTGTCAGCAAGCTGGGCACTCCCGGGACCCCACCCATCGCCCACCACCACATGTGGCTATTGCCCCCGGCCCCGCTGCTTGCCCCCGGCCCCACTGCTGCAACCCCCCACTGCCCCCTACACCCCCCCCTCCAGGCATGAAGGGCCGGGGCGAGTACGTGCGGCTGGTGTTTGAGGAGGCGGGGGTGCCGTACAAGGACATGGGGCAGAGCGCGGGTGAGGGTGCTAGAGAGTGAGGATGTGAGGGAGAGGCGCGTGTCCATGTGTGCATGTTGAGGGGTAGGTCCATGAGCCCGGCCGGGCTGCGATGCGTCCTTTGTCCGGGCTGCAGGCGTTACATCCCCTCCTCCCCTTCAACCCTGGCCCTGACCGTGACCCTTCGTCGAAGAAAAGCGGAGACAGCCAGGGGTCAGGGGAGGCATGCGTGCGGAGGGGTTCAAGGAAAGCGAAGAAGGTCAGAACCTGGGACTGACCGTCACCCCCCTGACCCATGCCTCCCCGGGCTCCGCGCACACAGGCCTGGCGGGCATTGTGGAATGGGTGTGGAAGGGCGGCAACACGGGCTTCCCCGTCCGGGCGCCGCCGGCGGTGCGGCGCGGCGACTTCACTCTGAGCGGCACACCCGTGCTCATGGTGCGTGTGTGGGGCTGGGGGGTGGGGGTGGGGACCAGGCGACGTGGGGCGGGGTGTATTAGGCGTGCACCTGCTCGTGGGTTTCAGGCATATGCCTGCGCTTTGTCTTGGGAGTGGTGGGAACACTACGTCCCCCGCCACACACAGGCCCTTGTTTCGTTCCTGGTGCCCTCTACAAAAAACACACACACACCATTTCCGTTTTCCTTGTGCTCTTTAACACACGCACCATTGTGCCCCTCCACCACACACACACACATACGCACCCGCCCCTTCCCGCCCGCTCAGGCCTACCTGGGTCGTCAGTTCGGGCTGATGCCGACTGACCCCGAGGAGGCGGCGCACGTGGAGCAGCTGCTGGCGGTGGTGACGGACGGCGTGGGGGAGGGCCGCCTGGCCTTCCACCCCAAGGTGGGGCAGGGAGGGAGAGGAGGGCAAGAACGGAGGGAGAGAGAGGGGGGAAGGAGGGAGGGCTGTGTTCATGTGGGGCACGGTGAGAGTGGCGCAAGACATCGTATACCGTGTGCGACACGCCCGGCGGCGGCTGGCTGCCTCACACCACACCCCTGCCCTGGACGTGTGCCGACACACAGCCCCCCCCCGCTCCCCCCGCCTCCCGCCCCAACCGCCAGGACTTCTACGCCAGCCACAAGACGCAGGTGGAGGAGTCGGCGCCGTACATCGAGCAGTACGGCAAGCAGCGCCTGCCCAAGGTGTGGGGGGGGCGTGCTGTGGGGGGTGGCAAGTGAGGATTGGCAGTTCCAGACCTGAACTCAATTAAGTCCCGGGCATGGACGGCACGCAAGGGCACGGCTCCGGTCCCACACCCGCGCTCTTTCTTGCACACATACTTTGCAAACCTGAGGCCTGCCCTCTGATCCCCAACCCCACCACCTCCCTCTCCCCCGATTGCCCCGCTGTGCTGCTGCCCCCCTCTCCCTCCCCTCCCCCCCACACACCTGTCACCAGTACATGTCGTACTGGGAGGAGGTGCTGACAAAGAACCCGCACCAGTCGGGGTTCCTGGTGGGCAAGGACATCAGTGTGGCCGACCTGGCCGTGTACCAGGTGGGTGGAGGTGGGGGTGGGGGTGGGTGGGGGTTGAGGGTTGTGGGGGTGGGTGGGGCGTGGAGTGCATGGGGAGGGGCAGCACACCACACCGCACCGCACCGCTTCACTTGAGTGGGGGCCAATTGCGGCAGTCAACACACGAATGGAGCAATGCCATCACGCCAGAAGTCTGCGTCTACACGCCCGTCCTTCTGCTCCCTGTCCCTCGCCCTGCACCCTCCTGCTCCCCCTCCCACCACCTTCTCCCCTTTCCCACCTCCTCCTGTGCCCACGTGTGCCCTCCGCCGCCTGCCCCCCCGCCCCCCCTTGCAGTACATGGCGGCGGCGCAGCAGCACTACAGGCGCTGGTACGACGACGTGGAGGCGCCCGCGGCCAAGGCACACCAGGTTGGGGGGGAGGGGGGACGGGTGTGTGTGGGCGGAGGCGGAGGCGGCCCCTCCTACCTCAGGTACACAGCCCAGGTCCCAGCCCAGGTCCCATCCACCATCCCCCGAACCACGCCTAGCACACATCCCTGTTCATCCCTGTGGACTGCACTTAGCGTTCCTCCTGCTCCCCGCCCCGGGGGCGGAGGGGGGGCCGTGGGGGCGTGTGTGTGGGCAGAGGCGGCCCCGCCTGCCTCAGGTACACAGCCCAGGTCCCGTCCCAGGTCCCAGCCACCATCCCCCGAACCACGACTATAGCACACGTCCCTGTTCATGCCTGTGGACTGCCTTCATCGCTCCTCCTGTCCCCCACCCCTGGGAATGCTGCGGACCACCACACTGCCCTGCCGTACACACACATTTACTCCCCACCACATCGTGTCAACAGTCGCCACTCGCCCACAAACCCACCGCCCTTACTTACCTCCCGCCCCCCTGCACAGGCCCGTATCGCCGCCCGCCCCCGCCTGGCCGCCTACCTGGCCTCTCCGCGCTGCCCGCCCTGGGACAGCGACAGCATGATGTAGTGATGTGGCGTGATGTGGGGGGAGGGGGGAGCGAGGAGGTGGGCGGAGGCGGTTGTGAGGGGCGGCGTGGCGTGCGTGGTAACTTGTGTGTGAGACAGAGGGGGGAGGCGCGCGGCAGGAGCTCGCTTAGGCAGTTGCGAGGTAGGTGTGCAGCTACCGAGGCACCCACAGCGGGAAGCGGGGCCTGGCTAGGGGCTGCGGGTGCGGGTGGGTGCACGTGTTTGCCGCGGGGCGGCGGCGGCTGACAGCAGGGCGTGATCTAAATGTTGCATACGCCTTGGTCGTGATACATCCTTCACTGTAGAGCAACCCGTAGTGCTCCGGTATCGGGCTTGAGCTGGGAATTGCGCAGTTCTTGTCATTTGTACAATTGTACCACAGGTAACTGCTGGGGGCACCAATCATGTTGAGGCTGGTGCATGAGGAAGCGCATTCCATGATTCATTGGGTGCGTGGCGGCGATCGCCCTCAAACATCAGTTGCAACAGTGTGCAATACGAGCAACCAAGCATTAGATGCTCTTTGGAATCAACAGTGCCCAATCTCATCGATCAGCAGCCCGGGTCTACGGCCACTGAAGCCAAACCACATGAACATACACACTGCAGCTCTCCAGCATGACTGGCGCACTACCCTCACCCACACAATGTATACAGCCGCACGTTTATCCTCCGTGGACCTCCACACGTGCCTGGTGCCGATTTGACACCCGACCTGCAACGCAACCTCTCACTCCGTCCGGCCCCCTCCAGCACCCTGCCTCTGCTGCCCGCCCCCCGCCTGTGCCTAGCCCAGCCGCGTCTACGTCAGGGGCGGGTGCCCACGTGGGGTCTGTACCCTTAGAAGCAGGTCATCTCTTAAGGCAACAACAACCAGCAGCTCGCCACCGGCCCCTACTGCCCGCCACAGCCCCTGCATGTCAAGACCGCGGCCGGCATGCAATCAGCTACATGTCCCGAGCATGCAACCAAGGCGGTCCGCGTCACCCGCTGCCCACACCTCACACTGCTGATCGTCGTGCGGTCGCGGTGCTGATCGGACCCTCCTCGTTTGGTGTCTTCCAATGCCGCACATAATGACATTCCTTTACCTCGGTCACAGTAGCGCCGAGGCAGGGCCGCGCCCTGCACCCGCGCCGCCGCTGGTGCCGACGCCTCCGACGCCGCCAGAGCCCAGCTGCTGCTGCTGCTGCTGACCCGCCGCCGCCGCCGCCCCTGCTGCTGGCGGCGGCGCGGGCGGGCCAGTGGCCGCGAAGGCGTTGCCGCCGCCCTCCCGCGGGAAGGGTGGCGGCGGCGGCGGCCGCGAGGGCCGCAGTAGCAGCCCGCTACTGCCGGCCGGCTGCAGCCCACTGCCACTGCTACTGCCGCCTGTGGCGCCGGCGGCGGCGGACGAGGCGGGGCCGGGCGGCTGCCCTCCACTGGGTGCGGTGAGGAAGGAGGAGGCGGCGGAATGCAGGGAGGCCAGGCTGAACTGGGGCAGCATGGAGTAGGAGGAGGAGGAGGCGGGGGCGGCGGCGGCGGCGGAGGGCGCACTGCTGGCGGCTGCGCCGCCGCCGCTGCTGGCTGCGCGTGTGCTGCTGGGCAGTGAGTGTGCTGGCAGCAGGGGCTGGTCCTGGTGCTGCAGCGCCTCGCGGGGCCGGGTGGGCGGAGGCGGCAGCGGGGCGGCGGAGGGGGCCGCAGAGGCCGAGGGGGTGGAAGGGGAGAGGGAGGAGGCGGTGCGCATCAGCTCCACACTGCCGCCGCCGCCGTTGTTGTTAGAGCCGCCTGTGGGGCCGCTGCCGCTGGCGCCGTACGGGCCGGACGTGCCGCCGCTGCCGCCTGTGGGGCCGCCTGTGCGGCCGCTGGCCGAGTAGTAGTGGGAGTAGGCGGAGGCGGAGGGGGCGGCGGAGGGCGCGGCCAGGGTTGTGGGGTGGAGGCCGCTGCCGGGGGCCTGCAGGGGGAGGGGGGGGCGTGGCGGGTGGAGGGGATTGGCGGGTTGCGAGGGGACGAACGCGACGACAATACGAATTCCGAGGAGAGGGAGAGAGCGCTTGGGTTCAACCACGGGTGTTGTGTGTCTGGGTGTCAGTCACCACGGCATGTACCGCCGCCATCGGGTCCCGCTCCCCACCCACCTGTGTCACACCGCCTCCCCCACCGCCGCCGCCGCCACCGCCCCGCGCAGATGGTAGAGCAACCGGGCCTGCGGCGGCACTGCTGCGGGCGCTGCTGCCGCCTGTGGCTGTGGGTGCGGGGGTGGGCAGCCGTCCCAGCCCGGCGTGCAGCGGCGCGGCGGCTGCGGCGGCGGACGAGCCGGGGGAGTGCGGGTAGAAGGAGGAGGCGGAGGATGCGGAGGAGTGGTAGGCGTCCATGCGTGCCTCGCGCATCACCTGCACACGTGTGTGCACGTGCACACATTTGTCACCAGCGTACAGCGACAGACATGCAACAGCCCTGAGAAGCCTGCACACGTTCCCTGAAGCAGCTGCCAAGACACATATGTGTGTGTATGTGCGCGCGATGCATGCAACCGGCTCACGATCAAACATGGCCGCCACCTACGCAAGGGCACGCATGTACGCGCTCACCTGGCGCACGTGCCTCCTCGCCCAGCGCTTGCGCAGCGAGGCAACGCCTGATGAGTCAGCAGGGGAGGCGGCGGCGGCCGGTGGTCAGTACTGGCAGCGACAGCGGTGTGTGTGTTCGTGCCACGGGTGCGCTGTGGCGTGCAGTCGCATTGTGTGTCCCGAGCAGCCGGACACCCGCGAGCCCCACAGACAGCAGACAACACCTCGCAAGGGCACAACCCCACCACCACAACCCACCACCACCACCACCACCCACCTGCCACCAGCAGCAGCAGGCACGGCAGTCCCACACCCAGCCCCAGCCCCAACCCGAGGTCGCGGCGCCGCTGTGCCGCCGCTGGGTCCCGCCCGCCGCCGCCGCCGCCGCCCGCCTGCATGTTGTCCTGCGGGTCCACACCCGCAACCCCGGGAGTGGCAGTAGCAGGCGCAGGGGCCGCAACGGCGGGAGTGCCGTCGGCAGCGATGGCAGCTGCCGGCAGTAGCGGCGCCCCCGGTCCGACCGTTGACATGTTGCCACCGCTACTGCCGTTGCTGCTGTCCGCTGCTACAGCCCCAAACGCGGGCACTGTCCCTGCCGTGCTGCTGCCGTTCCCGCCCTGCTGCTGCTGCTGCTCCAGGGAGGGGTCAAGCGGCAGGCACGGCAGTAGCTCCGAGGGCGACAGTGCCACAGGGGCGGGGGAGCAGAAGCTGGTCAGCAGGTCACTGCTACTGCCGTAGCCGCCACTGCTGCTACTGCCGCTGCTGTCAGTGCTACTGCCGCCTCCTGCTGTGGGCACGGGCTGGCGCTGCTGCATGGCGGCCAGGGCGGCGGCGGCGACCTCGGGTGGCGGAGTGAAGCAGTCGTAGTAGGTCCTGTGTGTTTGTGTATTTGTGCATGCGTATGTGTGTATATGTTAGCAGAGCGCGAGTGTGTGTAATACAGCGCCTCTTCATGAAGCACGAGTATGTGTAATGCAGCGCCTCTTGTTTAGCGTTCCGTCCACCCCTGCCCTCTCCCATCCCCTTGCCCCTCACGTGTTGTCGTAGGTGAAGGGCAGCTGACACGGCGGCCCCTGACCCAGCTGCTGCATGGCGCCGCCACTACTGCCGCTACTGCCGTTGCCGCCGCCCAGCTCCACGTCTCCCCCACCGCCGCCACCCCCGCCGCCGCCGCCGCCGCCGCCACCTAGCGGTGCGGACAGCAGCAGCGCCGTCACCCGCGGCCGCGGCGCACACGGCTCCATCCGCCCCTGCGGGTTCAGACACGACCCCGCGCCCGCACCCACACAGTCGTACGCGGGCTGAGGCAGCACCGGCGGCGGCGGAGCCGCCGCCGCCGCCGCCGCCGCCGCCGCCGCCTCTGTGGCATTGCTGCCGGAAGCGGCGGCGGCGGGCGACAGGTTGGCTGCGGCCGCCGCCAGCGCCGCCGCCGCCGCCTGCCTCGCCGCCGCCAGTTGGTCGGGCGGGAAGAAGGGCAGCTGGCAGGGCTGTCCGGTGATGGTGGTGCGCGGGCGGCCGCCCTGGGCGCGAGGCATGCACTGCTCCCAGCCGCCGCCGGCGCCGGTGCTGCGGCAGAAGCCCGGGTCGATGCCACCGCCCACACAGTCCCACTGCAGCTGGCCTGTGGGAGGTGGGAGGGCGGGTGTGGGTGTTTGTGTGTGTGTGTGCAGGAGGGAAGGGGAGGTATGTGCCCGAGCTCAGCGAATAGGTCCCAGGGGGTGAGGAGAGGAGTGCGGGGTGGGTTGGGTTGGCGGTTAGTTGGGCGTGGGCACGCGGCCCACACTAACCCCCCTGCCCGCTCCCCCAGTCCCCCTCCGTCTCACCCCTGTAGAAGAAGGGCAGGGCGCAGGGGGCGCCGCTGACGGTATGTCGCGGCGTGACGGAGGCGTTGGCGGGCGGCTGCGGGAAGAGGCTGCGGTGCAGCGGACTGCACTCCGCCCAGCCGCCGCCCGACACCTGCGGGGGAGCGTGCGTGCGTGCGTGCATGTGTACGTGCGTGCGTCTGTGCGTGTGGCGGTATGTGTATGTGTGCGTGTGTACTTGTGTGCGCGGGGGAGAAGGGGGCGCCCCCCTCCCTCCCCTCCCCTCCCCTGCTCCCCTCCCTCACCTTGCACGCCTCCACGCCGCCCACCCACACGCAGTCGGTGCGGTTGCGGCCGCGGAAGAAGAAGGGGAACACACACGCCTCGCCCCCGCTCCCGCCACTACTGTCATCGGCGGTGGTGTTGCTACTGCTGCTACTGCTGCTGTTGTCGCTATCACCACTGCCACTGCTGCTGCCGCTGCTGCTGCCGCTGTCTCCGGCGTTGGTGTCGTCCGCCCCAGCAGGCGAGGCCAGTGGCGCCGCCGCAGTCAGCGTCTGCCGCTCCACTGGCGCGCACTCCAGCAGCGCCCCGCTCTCCACCTGCACCCGCGGTGTGAGCGAGTGAGGTGTGTTGTGTATGCACGCACACACACGCACGCACACACGCAACGAGTGCATTGGCACTGCTGACAGCGATATGACCCCTTGTTGCATTGCCCCTTGTTTGCCTGCCGCGGAAGTGGGCTGTGGACTGGTCTGCGCTCGTCATCTCAACCACCGCACCCCCCCCCCACACACACACACACATACACACCCTAAACCTATACATCCACCCCCGGGACCGCCGCCGCCGTACGCATGTACGCACGCACACGTACACGTACCTCACAGCTGTACCGCCCGACCAGTGACGCCGCATCCCCCTCCGCGCCCGCCGCCGCCGCCGCCGGCACGCCCGCCGCCGCCGCCAACGCCTGCAGCGCCGCCGCCTGCTGCGGCCCCGCCGCCGTGTCCGCGTCCGCGGCAGTAGCATTAGCAGCAGCCGCACCAATCCCTCCTGCTACTGCCGCCGCCGCTGCTACAGCCTGCGCGCCGTAGTCCAGGCACTCGGACAGGGCGCCGGGGCCGGGCGCCACACAGCGCTGCCGGTCCAGCGTGAACCGGATGGGGGTCCTGCCGTGGTGAGGGGGCGTGTGTGCGTGTGTGTGTGTGTGTGTGCACATGTGTGTGTGTGTGCGTGTGCGTGTATGTGTGTGTGCGTGTGTGTGTGTGTGTGACTACGGTTTCCACGGTTATTGTGTGTGTGTGTGTGTGCACATGTGTGTGTGTGTGTGTATGTGTGTGTGTGTGTGTGCGTGTGTGTGTGTGTGTGTGTGTGTGCGCAGGGGAATGTACTTTTCGTGCTTGTGCGATTCGTGTGATGCCGTGTTCAAGCATGTGAGTGTGCGTGCGTGTGTCAGGGTTTTGCGTGCGTGTCAAATGGGTGCGCCGGTGCGGTGTGCTCATGACGCGCCCGCCGTCTGCCAGTGGTGGTGAGTGGCCCGGACCCCGCCGCCGCCCGCCGCCGCCGGACCCGCCGGACCCGGCCACGCACCTGGGCTGTAGTGTGGGCGGCGGCGAGTAGACCGGCAGGCACTCCGCCAGCTGCATCGCCGGCGGCTGCTGGTTGTAGTCATCAGTGCTGCTGCTGGCGTCATCAGCTGTGGTGTTGCTGCTACTGCCACCACCGCTACTGCCGCCGCCCCCGGAGCTACTGCTGCTGCTACTGCCCACGTCGCCGCTGTCCACCTTGACCATGCACACCTCCCTGCTGCTGCTACTGCCACTGCTACTGCTGCTACTGCCGCTGCCGCTGCTGCTACTGCCGTTGGCTGCTGTCGGCACCACGCAGTCGCTGCGCAGCTGGGCGCCCAGTGTGAAGGGCACCGCACAGGCCTGGCCGCTGGTGGCGGTGCGGGGGGCGGGCGGGCACACCACCCACACGCCGTCACCCCCGCCGGGGCCGGAGGCGTCGAAATCCACACGGCAGGCGTCGATACCCTGTGGGGTGGGGTGTGTGGGGGCGGAGGGGTCTGGGGTTGGCGATGTGTGGGCCCACGTCACAACATACGTGATGGCGGTGTGATGGCAATGTGGCAGTCCCAGCTGCCTGAAACGTTCAGGATTTGTAATCTGAATGCTTCAGGTCATCACCCGTACTGCCTTTGGCTTCAGGGCCTTTCATGAAGCGCTTCGGCCTTTTTCCTGATATAGTCGTTTCCTGAAGCAAACATCCTGAAGCCTTACCACGGGTCCCAGAGTGCCACATGCGCAACCACACGACCAAGGACACATCAACCCACTAAGGCCGCGACAACACCCCTTGTCCACCCGAACCGAACAATCCCAGCCCCACACGACGCAAATACACACACACACACACACACACACACACACACACACATGCATCCATCCTTGCGCACCAGTGTGTTGATGCAGCGCGTGAAGTTGCGCACCGGCAGTCCCGCCGCCGCCCGCGCCGCCGCCGCCGCCTCGTCGCGGCATGTGGTGGCCTCCACCGGCCGAGCCACCACCGGCGCGCACTCCAGCAGCCTAACGCCGTCACCGCCGCCACTGCCGTCACTGCTACTACTGCTGTCATAGTCGTCGCTGTTGCCGGCTGTCGTAGCATTAGCGCTGCTACTGCCACTGCTACTGCCGCTGCTGATGCTACTGCCGCCGGGTCCCACCACCGCCACGGGCGCCCCCACCAGTGCCGCCGACGTGTCGCCTGGCACTGCGTCCGTCTGGCCGTCGTCTGTGGCCGCGTTAGGGTCGGTGTCCGTGTCGGCAGTAGCACCACCACTGCCGCTGCCGCTGCCGCTGCTACTGCCGCGCAGGGTGGAGACCTGTGTGGGGCACAGCTCGGGTCCCGCGGGGCCGTCCAGTCGCAGGCAGTCGAACTGGCGGGTGGGCGGCGCGCCGGGGCGGGAGGGAGCCAGAAACGGCAACACACACAGCTGCGGGGGGGGGGGGGGAAGGGGAGCGGGGCGAGGGGGGAGAGGGGGGAGAGCGGGGTGTGAGGGTGGGGAGGGCCGAGCGGGCTGAGGGGGTCAGTACACACAGCTTTGATTGCGACTGTGCGCAGCAGCCCCGCGCTCTCTCTGCACAACCAGGCGCATCAAGTACGGCATTCCCGCCGCGGTTCCTGTGAAGGGTGTAAACAACCCCCCTCCCCCCCCACCTGTCCTCCCAGTGTAAACAACCCCCCTCCCACCCCACCCCACCCTCACCCACCTGTCCTCCCAGCGTCAGGCGCGGCAGTGCGCCCCCCGCCGGCCCCAGCATTGCCCCGTCCGACACCGCCCACCCCGATAACTCCACCAGCTGGACCGGCTGTAGCATGTCACTGTCACCCGCCGTGTCGTCGGCAGTAGCAGTGCCGTTGCCGCTGCCGCTGCTGCCGCTGCTGTTATCGCTGCTGCTGCTGCCGCTGCCGGCAGTAGTGTTGGTGTTGGTGTTGCCACCGCCGCTGTTGTCTACGGCGGCGCCAGGGGTGAGGGGCAGGGAGGCGGCGGGGCCGGTGGCGGCGAAGGCGCAGGCGGACCACCGCCCGCCCTGTGGAGGTGTGGTGGTGGTGGTGTGTGCGTGTGTGTGGATGCGGGACGCGTTATGATGGAGCAATTGAGGATGCGTGGTTGTGAGCACGCATCCATTGACAAAACTATCACACGAGTAACTGCCGCCTGCCACCTCCCCACTCCCCCACTCCCCCCCCACACACACACACCTGCACGGGGCAGCTGACCAGTCCGTCCAGCGCCACACAGCCGTACAGGTTGCGGCCGCCGTACGGCACCGGGAACACACACGGCTGGCCCGACACGGTGAGGGCAGCCAGGTAGCCGCCGCCTGAGGGTTGGGAGGAGGGCGAGGGTGTGTGTTGGAGTGAGGTTGTGTTTCCATCACAACCAACAAGAAACCCGGCACACGCACGGAGGACGCCAAGGCGGTGTGGGTGGGTGGGCTTACTGATGATCATGAGGCTCATTCGTTGGGCTCGGGCACATACCAACCCCCTCCTCTCCCCCCCCCCCTCCCCCCTCTCACCCGGCACCACCTGCCCCGCCGGCAGCAGCACCGCCTGGCGCTGGTAGGTGTCGTACAGCGCAGCCACCTGGGGGGGGGGAGGCAGGTAGGGCAGAGCACGTGGAGGGAGGGAGGGAGG
>NC_057005.1:7812312-7818045 GCF_000002595.2 Chlamydomonas reinhardtii | reverse complement strand
GTGGAGGGAGGGAGGGTATGGCTTTTAGTAGACCCCCACCCCCCACATACCCTTCCACACCCACAAACGTGTGAGCACCCGCATGCAAACGTCTTGCGCCTCACTTTTGGGCTTGTCGCAGTGAAACCACGCCTCCCCTTGCAACCCCCCACCCCCACCCCACACACACACATACACCCACACCCACCCACCTGCCAGCCCGCCAGCGCTCCGTCCCACAGGCTGAGTGCCGCCACCCAGCCGCTGAAGTGGCGGCCCGGGTCGCCGTCCGCGCGGCCGCACAACGTGATGGGGCCGCTCAGCTGCGCGGGGCCGCCGCCAGTCACCTGCATGCAGGGGGGGGGGAGGGGGGGGGACAGGGAGGGGGGAAGGGGAAGAGGCAGTGGAGGGAGGGCGGAGATGGGAGGAGCAGTAGCAGCAGGGTGCGGTGTGTTAGGAAAGCAGGAGGGCGGTGCGGGGGCGTGGGCGTGGCTGGAGGTTACTTGGCGGGGGCAGCGCTTGGTTGTGGTATGCAGGGAGATTGAGTGGGGGGGGGCTTGCCCATTGTTGCGTCTGTGCGTGTATATGTGCGCCCGGAAAAGCGGTACCAAGTGCAGGGGGGGGTTGCAAGGCGGCAGGGGGCAGCGTTTGTGTCCGGCGTGCAGGGAGAGTGGGTGGGTGGGGGCTTGCCCCTTGTTGCGCCTGTGTGTGTGTGTGTGTGTGTGTGCGCGCGCCCGCCCACACACCCGCCAGGCACACTGCTCACGTCCACGATCGTGTCATCCGGGTTGGTGGTGTCGCGCCGAGCAGTAGCACCTCCTCCCCCTCCCCCGCCCCCGGCTGCTACTGCCGAGGTGGTGGGGTCGGGCCGTAGCTCGCCGCGCAGCAGGCCGTCCACATACAGGCTGTAGCCGGGGGAGGACCTGGGGTTGGAGCAGGAGGAGGGGGCAGGAGGGTGTGAGAGAGCGGGGGATGGCGGGTTGGCGGGGCGATAGGAATTGAAGGCGGGCGGGGGTTGGCGGTGCATGGTGCGGGTGCGGGGAGTGGGGAGTGGGTCACGTGCCATACACGCTGCCCCGGTCACTCCATTCGCCACATGAACGGCTACACCCCCCCCCCCAAACAGTCTCGCCCCCACCCCCAGTCTCCCCCCCTCACATCCCGTACCCCCTCACCAGCCGGTGGTGAGTGTGACCATGTGCCAGGCGCCGTCCGCGATGTCCACTCCGTCATCGCGGGGGGCTGCAGCAGCAGGGCGGGGGCCGGGGGGGGGGGAAGCGAGGGGGTTGTAAATACCAGCCCAAACGAACCCAAACCAACTAGGGGGAAGGTAGGGGGCGAGATTTGGAGGTGGGCGGGCGAAAGTGGGTGGCACAAGGGGGGGTGGGGATTCTCCTGCACGGGCTCGGCCCCGCGCCTGCCGCCACGCCACGAGCACATGCAGTCCATGCCCACACATCCACCCACTAACCCCCCCCCCAACATGTACATGTCCACACATTCCCACCTGGCAAACACGAATCTACACAGAGCCGCACCCCACACACCCCAACCCCGCGCCCTGCCCCCCCCTCACCCACGTTCGCATGACTGGCTATCCCAGTATCCCCCCTCCCGCTCACCCTGCCCTCCCCCTCACCGTTGCTGCGCGGCTGGTCGTTGCCCACGCTGCCGTCGCTGTCCAGCCACACCTCACTGCGCCGCCCGCCGTAGCCGTCCCCGGCGTCGCGCGCTATGGCCCGCACCGACACGCCGTACAGGGGCGAGCCGGCCTCGGGGATGTAGAGGTGGATCTGGGGGGCGGGGTGTGAGGGTGGGAGGTGGGCGGGGGAATGGGTGGTGGGAGGTTTGGGGTGGGGGGGATTGGAGGGGGGGAGGTGGGAGTGCGTGTTGTTTTATTGCAGCGCTGCCTGCATCCCGACAGTCCACCATTGCGTTGCCACCTGCCCTCACATTGGCGCCAGAAGATACAGTGCCAGACAGGCAGCAGGAAACAGGGCACGCCCCGCCCCGCCCGACCGCCTACGCACCTGGTTGGGCCCGAAGCTCTGGAAGGGCCCCGCCGCCATGTGGCTAAACACGTACTGGAAGATGCTGCTACTGCTACTGCCGCCACCGCTACTGCTACTGCCACCGCCCTCCGGCTGCAGGTCCTGGCGGCTGGTCCGGAGCCACAGGTTCACGGCCAGCGGGCCCCGGGCGGCGTACGGCACCGGATCCAGCCGCACGCTGCTGCGGCGGGTCTGGTCGCACCGGACCACCGAGCCGAACCGCGCGTCTGGTTCCCAGCTGGCGTTGACCAGACGACCGCCGTACCGCCCCGTCGGCCAGGACCGCAGGTTGCTGTTGGGGTTGCTACTGCCGCTACCGCTGCTGCTGCCGCTACTGCCGCTACTGCCGCCTGTGAGGGGGAAGTGGGCTGCGGGCGCGGCCCAGTCGGAGGGCCAGGCGGGTGGCAGCAGTATGCCGGCGGCCGGCGGCGCACACACGCCGAGCAGGGCGGCGGCGGAGGACAGGGCGTCGGTGATGGCGGCGGCGGCGGCGGGGGAGGAGAAGGCGAGGGGGGAGCCGGCCAGGGGCCCGCCGGCCAGGGGGGAGGAGGATGTGTTGGTGGTGGGGTCAGCTGTGTAGACGGGGGCGCACACCTGCGTACGTAGGCACACATGCGCACATGGACAGGCAGGGTAGGCAGGCAGCAGGGTAGGCGGGTAGCAGGGGGAGGGGCAGCAGTTGCTGAATGCCTGTATCTCTCCACAATGCGCCACCCCGCAGCCCCCTCATCACCTCCACCTTAGGCCACTCTGCTTTCCTCCCTGTCGTGCCGTGCCAGCCAAACCCACCCAACCTACCCAGCCCCCACCCCGCACCCACCAGCCCCGCCGCGCAGAACGCCAGCCCCGCCTCCCTCCTCAGGTCCAGACTGCATGGCCGCCCCACACTGGCGTTGTAGCTGGCCTCAGCCGCCGCCGCCGCCGCCTGAGCCGCCGCCATGGCGTCCGCCAGCGCCTCGGCCGCGCCCCGGACATCATCCAGGAACGCCGCACCGGACGCATTGCTGCTACTGCCGCTACTGCCGTTGCCGCTGCTACTGCTACTGCCGTTGAGGGTGATGGGTCCGTTGCTGCCGCCAATGACGGGGCCGGGCTCCAGGGCGGTGGTGGGTGTGGGTGTGGCGGTGGCGGGCAGCAGTCTCGCGGCCTCGCCCGCCCAGCGGCTGTTGCTGGTGTCGGCCTCCAGCCAGGCGGGCGGCGTGAGGAGCGTGCTGCCGTACCAGGGGTGGCGGCGCAGCGGCAGGGAGGGGGGAGGCACACCGGTGGGGTTGACCACCTGTTGGGAGTACGTAGTGGCACGGCGCGTGTCAGCAGGGGGGCGTGGCGAGGGCTGTGACCGCTGCCATCGTGGGAGTCAAGGTCACCGGCCTGACACACGGTCACAGTTGCCTTCCCTGCTGCCACTTGACACAGCACTGCTTTCTTGCGCAACGTGCGCATGTGACGCTCCCTTCTCGCTCTGTGCTTTCCATCCCCCTTCTACGCCCCACGCCTCCTTTCCCCCCTCCTTCCTCTCAGCCTGGCCCCCCTCCCTAGTCCCTACCCTCTCCCACCTCCTTCCCTCCCTCCCAGCCCCCCCCCACCCCTCACCATGTTGTACAGCTGCTCCACCTGTACAGCACTGAGGGCGGTGTCGTACACTGACAGCTGCGCCAGCTGGCCGCCGTACGCCCGGCTGGCGGCGCCGCCGTACCGGCCGCACAGCAGCAGCGGCCCGCGCAGGGACAGGGGGTCGCCACCGTCCACCTCCACGTCGGCGGCGGGGTCTGGGGGGGGGGCGTGTGTGGGGGAGTGTGTGTGGGGGGGGGTGTGCGCTTGGGGGAAGGAGAACGTCTGGGAAGGAGAACCTCTCATAGACTAGACAGTCCGCGAACCCAAGAGGGCACAACATGCTCAAAAGGCCGCATGCGCACACTCTCCTCTCTCTCTCTCTCTCTCTCCTCAGATAGAGAGGCCCTCCAAATTCCATACACCGTGTTGGGCTCAGGCACACACACACCCGACCCACCCACCCGGCAGCTGTGCCGCCATCACGCCGTCCACATACAGCCGCCAGCCCCGGCCGCCGCTGCTACTGCCGCTGCTGCTGCTGCCGCTGCTGGCGCCTGTGGGCTGGCTGCTGACTGTGAGCATGTGCCACTCGCCGTCCGTCAGGTTGACAGGGCTGCGGGGGAGGGGAGGGCAGGCGAGCGCGTAAGACACTGATCCGACATAACACTTCTACGAGGCCCGGACATCAGACACACAAACACACACACACACACACACACACACACACACACACACACACACACACACACACACACACACACACACACACACACCGCCGCCCCCACCTGTACACGGGCCGGGGCCGCTCGTTGTCCGCCACGGCTCCGTCGCTGTCCAGGAACACCTCCCCCGGGCCGTCGTTGCCGTCCTTGACGATGCCGCGCGCGATGCCGTACAGGCGGCTGGAGCGGGAGGGCAGGTACAGCGTGATCTGACAGGGGGGGAAGAAGCGGGGTGGGGGGAGAGGGGAGAGGAGGGTGGGCGAGGCAGTGGCGGTTTGTGTAGGGCAGACTCCTTCGCATGCAACCCCCAAAACACACACAAGCGATTTCGCTTACCGTATGTTCCTTTTGTGTATAATAGACAGCCCCACACACCTGGTTGCGTGCAAACGCCGAGTAGCGCGCGGCGCGGTCGCTCAGTGGCTGCACGTTGGCGTGACTCAGCATGTACTCGTACGGGTGACCGCCGCCCCCTCCCAGGGCGGCACTGCTGCTACTGCCGCCGCCGCCCCCAAACAGGTCCGCTACAGCCGCCGCCAGCGCGGCCAGCCCACTGCTGTTGCTACTGCCGCTGCTGTTGCTGCTGCTGCTGCTACTGCTGTTGGGCTGTTGTGTCGGGGGCGAAGGCGGGGGTGTGTCCTGCGGCCTCTTCCGCATCCACAGGTTGAGCGTGAAGGCGCCGCTGCGGCCGTACGGCAGGCCGGGGAAGGACACCAGGCTGCTGCTGGCTGCGAGGGGGGGTTGGGGCGGGGGGAGGTTGGGGGTTTCTTTCTGGGGGGATGAGCAGGTGTGCGGGTTCATGCACGGCCACCTAGCTGCTCAAGGCGGTGGGGGACGCGGAACACACAGTCCACAGGTGGGTGGGCGCGGGTGGGGGCGGTTGGGTGTGTGAGACACGGCACGCAGGGGGGGAGGGGTGTCAGGCTGAGGCGCGCCCCCATGTCGCCCGCAGGCACGCACGTACGGCACTCACCCATGTCGCAGGTGAGGGCGCCCGGGAACAGTTCGTCGTCGGGCTCCGTGTCGGGGTCGGTCCAGTAGGGCGAGCCCTGCAGGGGCGGGTGGGGGAGTGTGGTTGTGTTGGTGGTGGGGCGCATAGGGGGGGATGATACACACGTGGGGCGACCGTGTGGGCCTCAGTCCTCAGTCCTCAGTCCTCAGTCCTCAGCCCCCAGCCCCCAGCGGCCGTGGGGCGACCGTGTGGGCCTCAGCCCCCAGTCCCCAGTCCCCAGTCCCCAGTGTCCGTGTGTGTATGCCCGCCTGGCAGTCCTCCCCAGCGCGGTCGTGCAGTCGTCGTGCCAAGTGCGCAGACGTGGACTGCACACGCCCCGCCCCAGCACACAGCACTGCACGCCCCCCTCCCTTGACCTCCTTTCCCCCGTACACACACACGCAAACACACACACACACACAATCCCAATCCCTCCCCC
>NC_057005.1:7808149-7812212 GCF_000002595.2 Chlamydomonas reinhardtii | reverse complement strand
AATCCCAATCCCTCCCCCCCCCCCGCCCTCGCTCCCCACCTGCAGCACGCCGCCCGGGTACGCCGCCCCGCCCCAGGGGTAGGGCGGCCAGGGGTCCAGGCTGCCGTTGGTGAGCGGGTAGAACACCACCGGTGCCGCCAGGTCGGGCGGGAGCGGGTTGCCGCCCAGCGGGTCGGGCACACAGGCGCCTGCGGCAGGGAGGGGCGGGGGAGGCAGGGGGGTAAAGAGGATAACGGCGACATGGTGATGTGTGTGTGCGTGTGTGTGTGTGTGTGATGGAGAGTGTGAGGGTGTCAGTCCCACATGAGAGGGCGGTGATACGGCGAAGGAGTGTGTGCGGAGCAGGCTGACGGCAACGCACCCTGTGCCCGCCCGCAATCTCGCCCGCCGCCCGCCTCCCCGCCAGCTCGTCACCATTCCTGACCCCTCCCCCCCTCCCCAAAACAGCACCCACAACTGAGGGCCCCGCCGGTCCGGGCCGCGTGCCGCATACGGCATACCCCATCTAGCCACCCAACCCTGAGCCCACATACTCCCACACACTCCAACCGCCACACCCCCACATCCCCACACCGACGCACCCGGCGCGTACGCGGACTGGGGCGAGGGGATGCAGCTGTAGCCGGCGGCGCAGTCCGCGTGCGCACGCCGCCAGTCACACGCGGCGCCGTCAGTGCCGTTGCCGCGCCGCGGCTGCCCCTGCTGCTGGTCCTGGTCCTGGGGTGGCACCGGAGCGCTGCCGCCGCCGGGGGTATCGCTGCTGCTGCTGCCGCTGGGGCCGGTACTGGAGGCGTCACTGGAGGCGTCACTGTAGGCGACGTCGGAGTCAGGGCTGCGGATGAAGCTGGGGCCCTGGGCGGCGGTGACTGGCGGCTCATCAGCAGAAGTGGTGGCGTTCGTGTTGGTGGTGTCAGTGGTGGTGTCGGGAACAGCCGCATCAGCTGCGTCGCTGCTACTGCCGCTGGGATTTCCGCTGCTGCCGCTACTGCCGCTGCTGTTGTCATCAGGGCCGGAGGCAGCGGTGACGCTGGGGTCTCCGCCGCCGCCGCTGTCGCCGCCGGCAGTAGCAGCAGTGGTGGGCCGTGCTGCTGTGTCAGTGGCGGGCGGGAACACCCGGCCTGGCTGGGCGTTCGGGTCCACAGAGGAAGAGGAGCCAGATGAGGTGGAGGTGGAGGAGGTGGAGTTGTCTGGCGGCTGTTGCTGCTGCTGCTGGCTGGTTGTCACCGGCGTGACGTACACGGGTGTGGGGGCGGACTTGGAGGGCAGGCCCTCGTCGGCGGCTGTGGAGGTGCCGCCGGTGCGGGGGGCGGCGGCGCCACTGCCACTGCCGCTGTCACCGCTGCCACTGCTGTCGCCACTGCCGCTGCCGCTGATGCTGTCACTGCCGCTGTCGCTGATGCTGTCACTGCCGCTGTCGCCGGTGGTGCTGTTGTCGGTGGTGGGTGCGGCAGGCGGTGGCAGCGAGGGCTGCAGGGGGGTGGGGCAGTGTGCAGTGAGCGTGGCGTGCGACAAGACAAGGCGCGTGCGGTTGAGGGAGTGCGCCCAGCAACGCGCTTGCCGCCCAGGTCGTGCCGTGTATGAGGTCCGCAAATCCCATACGCGGTACGACCTGGGCCAGGGGCTCCTGCCAGGCTGCACCCCGCCGCATCCCCCCCCACCCACCCACCCACTCACCCACCCACCCACCCACCCACGCAAACCTGCCCTAAAACCCCCACCCCGCAATGTCTCCTGTACCCACCCCCGCCCGCCCCCTGCCGACCCGCACCCACCCGAATTCATTCACCCACCCCTCGTGACCCCACACGCACCTGCAGCGCTATGGTCATGGCGCTACTGTTGTTGCCGTTGCTACTGCTGCTGCCGTTGCTACTGCCTCCACTGCCTCCTGCAACCAAGCCGCCGATACCTCCAAGGATGTCTCCAAGGATGTCTCCGGCCGGCGCCGGCGCCGGTGCCGGCGGTGGCGGGTTGGGCTGTTGCGCCGCCGCCAGCCGCACACCCACCAGACCCCAGCCGCCGCCGCCACCCCCGCCGCCGCCGTCCGCGCCAGTGCCGCCTCTCCTTCGGCAGCCCGTGGAGGCCGCCGCGTCACCACCGGCCCCGGCCCCGGCCCCTCCTTGCTTCCCGGATGCATGCATTTGGTCAGGCAGCTCCGAAGCTCAGAGCACAAAGCGCGTGTGCGCGCTCGTGTGCGTGTGCTAGCGCTCGCAGACGCAGCTCCCGCCGCCGCCTGCTGCCGGCGGCACACTCCGCCGTCCTTGTCCGCCCCCTGCGCGACAGTTCTACCACGGCCCTGCAGCCATCACACGAGCATTGTCAGCCGCAGCAATGTCGGCCGCAGCAGCCATGGCAGCACTAGCACTAGCACTAGCAGCAGCAGCAACACGCATAAGTGCGCGGTGCAAGCTGCAGGCGACCGCGGACACGAGACCCGGCGGCGGCGGGGCACCCGGCGGCTCACTTGCCGCCACAACCTCAAGCCCTAGCGACATGTGCCTCGCTCACTCACCTCTAGACTGTGGCTGTGCTGAGGTATTGGGAGTGTGTTCTTGTCACCTTGTCGCAGAGGGCTGCGCTGCCGCCCGGACACTAGACGGTGCTGCTTTGCACTTGCGCCGGTTTTGAGGCGCCGGCCGACTTGACAGGTCCTGACAGTGGGTGGGTCCGCGCGCCCAGGCTGCAGGATATGGTATATTGCGTGGCGGTCGTCGTTAGCCAGGGAGTAAGTAGGCCATTGTCCGTTGAGGCCTCCGCCATTCCGTCCAAGCAGCAATTGGTCGCCGGCAGCAGTGGCGTCCCGTGGGTCCCAACGGCCAAACATGTTTGTTCGTACGGTTCGCACCGCTGCTTTAACCTCGGCGCCTCGCCCCGCACCTGGCAAACATAGCCGGTGTTCTGCGGTGGGCTCGGCGCAGTCGCGGCAGGGCAGGGCGCAGCCACGCGCTCACAGCCAGTCCAGGGCGGCGCCGCTGCGGCCAGGCCAACTGCGCGGTCTCCGGCTGGGGCGCCACACCCCAACCAGCAGCCCTCCAACTCCACTCCTGCTGGCTGCTGCGCTCACACCGGAGCCGCCCGAGCACTAAGCACCCACACCGCGTGCCGCCAGAAGGCGAATGAACCGCCCTCCACCCCCCGCCCACTCACCTGCTGGAAACAAGGCGTGCCCCGCGGGGGGGGATACATGTATGATAAAGTTGTAGCCAGGGGGGCGGGGGCGCGAGGCGAGCTGCCGGGCGCCACACCCGACCCGGCACCTGCGTCACCTCACCTCGTACTGCTGCTGCACCGCCGCCGCCAGCCGCCCCTGAAGCATGCGGGCTCATGGAGGACAGGCACAGGAGAGCTCTGCATGCGTCAAGAGCGGGTCCTCCAGGCGCCTTACACCCCGCCTTCCGCTCGCGCAATTAGCAAGCCCCAAAGTCCACTCCTCTGGCTTCACTCCACACGCAGGCGTGTGCTTACCCACGCCCCTCGCTCGCTCGCCGCCAGCGCTCACCCGCCTCAACTACCTCGACCCGCGCCTTGCCTGCCCCTGTACCGCCAGCGCCAAACCTGCAGCACCGTCCATAAAGGGCACACGCGCCTGCATATCACCCGCCTATTCCTGACACTGCCTCCACCCCGCACGTCCACACACCGTTCGCCCATCCAGCAAACACACCACACGCACGCATTTGTATGTGCAAGCGCACAAACACAAGGCCCCAACCTCCAATCTCTTGTCAGCAGCTCAACCAGCTAGCTACAGGCAGCTGCCGCCGCCGCTCACTGGCTGGCGGGCGTTGCAGGCTCCGCCGCCGCCGCCGCCGCCTCGGGTGCCGCGCTGCCGCCGTCCGCCGCCGCCGCCGCCGCCAGCCGCGCCTCCCGCGCCGCCAGCCGCTGCTTGAGCGCCGCCGCCAGGTCCGCCACCGGCACCTCCTCCTCCACGTGCGCGTCCATGTCCTGTGTGTGTGTGTGTGTGTGTGGGTTTGTTAAAGAGCACAAGGAAAACAATGTGTGTGTGTGTGTGTGTGTGTGTGTGTGTGTGCCGAGCGCGTCAGGGCAAGTGGGAGGTCTAGGC
>NC_057005.1:7796324-7807213 GCF_000002595.2 Chlamydomonas reinhardtii | reverse complement strand
CAGCACTGCCTCGTAGATGACGCCTGTGTAGTAGTCCAGGCCGCGAGCCAGTGACAGGTCCAGAGTCACAGGGCCCAGCCGCCCCATGGCCTGAGGGGGGAGTAGGAGGTGAGGGGGAGGTGAGGGGGAGGTGAGGGAGGTGAGGAGCTGAGGGGGAGGTGAGGAGGTGAGGGGGGAGGAAGGGAGGTGAGGGGCGAGGAGGGCAGGGGTGTCAGGCAGGACGGCTGTGAAGCGCTGATGGCCGTGCGGCACAGCAGCAGCAGCAGCGGCAACAGACAGGAAACAGGAGACAGGAGAGCGGCAAGGAGGAGGGCGGCGAAGAGACATATGGCGTGCAGGCGCAGGGCACGCAATGCCCATCCCCACCAGGGTCGCCCCCACGTGTCTCGGCTACCTTGCTGGGAGTAATGAAAGCAAGCCCTCCCCCTGCCCCCAAACCCCACCCCACCCCACCCCACCCCACCCCACCCCACCTGCAGCATCTCGAAGAAGATCTTGAGGTCGTCCAGCGCCGCCTTGCCCTGTGGGGTGCTCATGGGAGGGGGGGGAGGGGGGGAGGAGGGGGGGAGAGAGGGGGTTGGCTTGTTGCGTTGTTGTTGGTGGCGGTCGCAGTGGTGGGGGTGGTGGGGGTGGGGGTCGTCCATGGGCACGGAAGACTTTGCCACCCGCGCCTCAACCCCCTACAAGCAACACAGCTGAGCACACCCCCACGGGCACACAAAGCTCTCCAGCACACGCACACGTACTGGCATGCACTCGCATGTAAACACACACACACACGCCCCCCCCCCCTGCCCCCTACACACCCACCTGCGGGTGCTGCGCCAGGGGGTGGTCAGGCGCCGACAGCTTGGCCAGCAGCGCCATGGGCTCACCCCTGGGGGCGTGTGTGTGTGTATATGTGTGTGTGTGTGTGTGTGTGTGTGTGTGTGTGTGTGTGTGTGTGTGTGGTTACATTCATGATAAGCTAAGAATGCGGTAGACGGTAGGCCAATTTTGGGGGCGAGGACAGCGGGGGTCGCAAGGATTGGTACAGAGAAGTGTAGTGGGGGAGGAGGTGCAGAGGAGCAGCGGCGTTAAAAAGTTAATGGCGGGGGGGGGGTCACATGCCCAAGGACTAGGGGGGTGGGGTGCAACGCAGGGTCAGACCACGCGACCTGGCCCCTACCACCCACCTGCCCACGTCCCTGCTGGCCTTTACGACATCAGGCTCCAAAAGGCTGTGCTCCACCTCCCCTCTCTTCCCTCCCTCTCTTCCCTCCCTCTCCTCCCCCTCCTCCTCCCCTCCCCTCCACCCCCCTCCACTCCCCTCCCCTCCCCATCCCCTCCTCGCACCTGAGCACCACGAACTGGCCAATGGTGTCCGCCACCTCCTCCGGCAGTCCCTTGTCGCCCACCATCTCCGCCCGCACCACCTCCCACGGCTCCTTGTCCAGCTTGTCGATGGCGGAGCAGATGGGCCGGAACTTCTGAGCCGGAACACCTGTGTGACGGGTGCGTGTTGTGTGGGAGGGGTGTGTGTGTGTGTGTGTGTGTGTGTAAGTATCTGTGACGTGGGTATCAGTGTAGTAATTGTGCGTGTGCCAATGTCGAGGAAAGGTGGCTGAGGAGGGAAAAGAGCTGCAGCAGAAGCGAGCATCACCCATCAGGGTGTTGCAGAGTCTGCTCCAAGTAGCTTCCCCCCGCGCGCCCGGCACCGACGGCCCAAACGCCCCTCCCTCCCTGTCCCTCCAGCTGCGCTGCTGCCCTCCCCTCTCCTCCCCTCAGCCCTCACCCGCGATGGCCAGCATGGCGTCCAGCAGGCCGCGGTGGTTGAGCTTCACCTCGAACTGCCCCAGCCGCAGCTCCGACAAGATCTCCACAAGCACAGCCACCACCTCGGCGTCAGGGACCATGGCGCTGCAGGGGAGGGAGGGGGTTAAACATTCATGAGCACTTATGAAGTGAAGGCGTAGCCAGGAACAGCAGTATAGGGGGGAGGCGGGTGGGTGGATGGGGGCATGTGGGACCTGGCTGGCCATGCAGCCCCCCCACCCTTGCACCGCCCGCGCAGCCTCAACTGCTTTCTCGACTGGCCCCCTCAACACCGCCCGCCCCTAAACCCCGGCATCTTTCGCCTCTGCCTGTGCCCCGCTACTTTGCTTGCTTTGCTTTAGTTTGAGCTGGTAATTACACATACCCCCTCCCCCGCCCCCCCCCCCACCCCACCCCGGCCGCACCTGTAGCTGCCGGCGATGTCGAAGTCGCACTGGAAGAACTCGCGGAAGCGGCCGCGCGCCATCTGCGGCTGGTCGCGTCGGTACACCTGTAGGGAAGGGGGGAGGGAGGGGGGGTGTGGGTGTGGGGGTGCTGGGTGTGGGGGGTTGCTGGGTGGGTGGTGGTGAGGGGATCAAGGGCAGTCCAGTCCACACCAAAAGCCGCCGAGACCAAGACCCGGAGCCAGCCCACCGAGCGCCGAGGCGGTTTGCCCGTGCCCTCTTTTGTAGACGCCTGACGCGGCGTATCACATGACACCCCCAAAGCCCCACAACCGCCCCCACCAACCCCCAACGCCCTCACCCCCCAGCTCCCTGCCTCCCTCCCTGCCTCCCTCCCTGCCTGCCTCCCTCCCTCCCCCACCCACCTTGCCGATGTGGTACCTCTTGATGTTGGTGATGCCCTGCACCGCCACGAAGCGCGCGAAGGGCACCGTGAGGTCGTAGCGCAGAGACAGGATCTCGCCGCCTGGGGGGTGGGGTAAGGGCGAGGAAGGGGAGTGAGGGGGTTGAGGGGATGGTGGTGGTGGGTGGTCAAGGTAAGGCCAGGACAACCGGGGGACAGCGGTTAGGTCGGGGGGGGACAGGTGCTGGAAGGTGGTGCAGCTGGGGGCTGGGGCCGAGCGCAGCGCTGGGTGCTGCACTGCCGGATCGACATGGCGCACTCCCCCACCCCTCACCCCCCCTCCCCCCCTCACCCTGGTCCGCCAGGTCGTAGATGAGTTTGGAGTCCTCGCCGTACTTGCCCATCAGCGTCTCGCGCAGCTCAAACACCTGTTTGTTTCGGGGGGGGGGGGGTAAGCCGTTCATGTGAACAACAAAGTGATGAATAACAAGGGGGGGGGGGTCAATACCAGCCCAAGCTAAACCAAATCAAAGTGAGGTAGCGCAGTACAGGCAGCGGCGACAGGTGCAAACGACTGACACTAGGAGAGAAAAGGCCGGGCGGGCAAGAGGGGGAAGGCGTCCGCCGCCGAGGAACACGCGCAGCCCCTCCTTAAGACTCCCTCCTGCTCAACACCCACCACCCCTCCCCCACTAGCTTGGTTTGGTTTAGTTTGAGTCCTCCGTCCCTCCCTCCACCTCACCGGCGTGTCGATGGACACGGCTCCGTGCCTCTTGAACACGCCCGTGATGGCCGCGAACGCCCGCTCCCGGATGGCCATCTGCTCCGGCAGGAAGTCGCGCGCGCCCTTGGGCACCTTGGGCTTGCGCCGCGTCTGGTTGGCCTCCACCACCGCCCGCAGCTCGTCCAGGAACTTGGCCAGCGCCGCGCCGTGCGGCTGCAGCGCCTGGCAGGCGCCGCACCAGGCCGCAGGCAGCGAGGAGGCGGAGGAGGCGGCGTCAGAGGAGGAGGCCGGGGTGAGCGGCGGCACCACCAGCACACCGTCCTTGGCGCCTGTGCATGTGAGGAGGGTTCAGAAAGTGGGTGTGGGCCACATGCAAAGAGCGGGTAGGCGCAGGAGGGGAGAAGCCGCTCAGGATGTTCGGCCACCTGCGATGTACTGCTGACCCGTCCCCAGCCTCAACTCCTACCATTTCGATTGCATATGCCCCTTGTTCCCATCCTAAAATGGCCATCTAGCCACCCCACCCCACGCAGCCAGCCCGCCCCCGCCCCAGCCAGCCAGCCAGCCAGCCAGCCCGCCCGCCCCTGCCCCCGCCCGCCCCCTGCACGCACCCGCCATGCCCGCCGCCGCCCGCTCCACGTAGGCCCGCACCAGCGCCGTGCCCTTGCCCAGCACCACACCCGCGGCGCCGCCCTTGCGCTCCTTCTTGCCCTTGGCGTCGCCGCCCTTGCCGCCCTTGCCGTCAGCGGCGGCGGGAGCGGCGGCGGCGGGAGCGGCCTCGGCGGCGGCCTCCGCGGCCGGCGGGGCGGGAGGTCCCTGAGAGAGGAGGAGAGGGCGCAGACCCGGCATGAGGATACTAGGGTGGGTTCAGCCCAGCCCGCCCGGCCCTGGCCCTGGCCCTAGCAACCAATCCCCCAGTCGCGCCGTCCTGCAGCGGGTATCGGCCTCCATGTCCGACCCCCTCCCCACCCCAGCTCCTACACGCCCCCAGCCCAGGCGCCCACGGGGCCCGGCGGCGCGCCCCCACCTCCAGCGCGCGCAGTGCCACCACCGCCGCCACCGCCTCCAGCGCCACCGCCTCCAGGGCAGCCTGCAGCGCGCCGGTGGCAGCCAGAGCCGCCTGCACAGCTGCGCGGGGTGGCGAGGCCAGGGGGGCAGGAGGAAGCGAGTTGGTATTTGCGGCCGAGGCTGAGGCGGAGGCGGAACGTTATTACCATTCCGTGGGTATCATGCTGCAGGCACGGCCGTCTTTGGCCCCTTCTTACCACCAGTCGCCCTCCTTGCCTCCAGTGCGCCAGCCCTGCTAGGCCCCCCTTTCACTCTAAACATGACGCATCTGCCTTACCTCAACTCCCCCATCCTTCATTCGCACCCGCCTTGCACGGACGGCTACACCCCCCCTCCCCAGCCCCCACCCCTGCGGCCGCCCCACCCCCCCCACACACACACATACACACACTCACACGGCAGCGCGGTCACGTCCTCCAGCATGGCGCCGCCCACCGCCACCACCGCCCGCTGCGCCGCCGCCAGCCGCCCCTCAGCCGCCGCCACCGCCTCCGACACCGCCGCCGCGGTGGCCGCGGGGCCGCTGCCGGGCGGCGCCGGCTCCTGCCCGGGCGGCGCCGCCACTGCGCGGGCTCGGGCCAGGGCGTCGCGGGCGGCGGCCAGCAGCGCGCGCGACAGCTCCACCAGCGAGCTGGGCAGCAGCGGCGAGGGCGCCGACAGCACCGTGGTGCCCTGCGTGCGCGTTTGCATACGGATGAGTGCGCGCAGGCGATTGGGCCTGGGTCACCGTGCGTGTTGGGGTCGCAAACCCGCAATGCGTAGACTTGGAAGCCCCGCGCACCTGCCGCCCCTGGCCCCCATCAAGCCTTCCACGCCCAGCCGCCCCTTTGGATCGAAGCAGGCCGCTCCCTGTTCCTCGCCTCTCTTCCCCAGCACCACCACCTGCCACTTCCCACTTCCCGCCACCCGCTGCTCTCGCCCCCCCCCCCCCCCCGCCGCCCCCGCCCCCGCCAGGCCCTGCCCCTCACCTTGGGCGCCAGCGCTCCGCTCTGCACCTCACTGCGCACCGCCGTGTAGGCGCCGGCCAGAGCCTCGCTCAGAGCGCCCAGCCGCTGCGCATCAGCAGGAGATGACAAGGGGGGCGGTGGCGCTTAGGAGTCAGCGGTAGCGGTCCCGTAGTGAGCCCCCTATGGCTTGCCAAGAATGAGGCCGGCTCATCTTCCCACACGCCCCGCACCAGCCATACATGTTCCTCACCCCCATTTCTCCGGCCCCCCAGATTCCCCTGGGAACGACTTCGTCCGCAGTCTTCAGTCCATCCTTGCACCCCCCTGCTGTCTACTTTGCTACACTTCTCTGTTCAAATCTTTGCAACCCCCCGCACTCCCACACCTGCGGCGCCGCGGTGAAGGCCGCCAGCGCGCCCGGGTCCCCGCTCTTGTCCTTGAAGGTGTCGGCCCGCTTGCTGCCCTCCAGCAGCCCCTGCAGCTCGTCCGCCACCCCCATGGCGCCCTTGTAGCCGGCCGCCTCCACCACCTCCGCCTCGTAGGCCTTGGTGCTAGCGCCCAGCGCCTCCACCGACAGCGCCGCCGCCGCAGTGGCCGCGCTCAGCAGCCGCCTGCCGCCCGCCACCGCCAGCGCGCCCACGCCCGCCGCCGCCGAGGCGCCGCTGCTCAGGACCGCGCGCTCCGCGGCGCTCAGGCTGGGCGCCGCCACGCCCGCTGCCGCCAGCGCCTCCGCCAGCGGCCCGCCCGCCGCCGCCGCCGCGTGCGGGTGCTCGGCGGCGGTGTGCGGGCTGGCGGCGGCGCCACTGCCGGCCGGCTGCTGCTGCTGCAGTGCGGCGCCGGCGCCGTGGCATGCGTCCGCCAGCTGGCTCAGCACGGCGGCGTCGGTGGGCAGCGCGGGCAGTGCGGGCAGCAGCCCCGGCTTGTTGAGCAGCTGCGTGAGGAAGTCCGCCACCTGCAGCCGCACGCCGCTGCGGCCGTTCATGACCGTCAGCAGCCGCGTGGCCAGCACGGCGCGCGTCTGGGCGGCGTCCAGCAGCGCGGCATCAGCGGGGGCGGGGCCGGGCCCCGCGGTGAAGGCCTCCGGCTGGAAGGACTTGGGCGCGGGCGACTCCTTCTTGATGCGCTCCGCGCCCGCGGCGTCCAGCGCCACCAGGCCCCCCTGCGCGATCTTCACCACATCATCCAGGCTGGGCTGCGCGCCTATGCCGCCCACGGTGAACGGCTTTTGGGACATCTTGGCGGGCGAGCAGGTGCTGGCAAGGTGGCGGAGCCCGATCACGCTTGGCACAAGTTGTATATGGGTTGATGAAAGCGAGGTGTAGCTTAAGCAATTGGCGGCGCCCCCCGCGTTGAGGTTCTGCGCAGGCTCCAATCGCGACGACGCCGTCAGCACGCCCGACGCGCACGATACCGCTCTTAAATTAGCTAGGGTTAAGATTTGCCGGGCTCTGCGCGCGATGGCCTGAGCCGCGTGCATGAGGGGAATTTGAGCGGAACACTCGGAAATTCATTGCTAAAGCGCAAGTCTCGCGGAGCCCATTCATCCCAAAGATGACTCAACCACAAGTAATACACGTACCACGCTCTCGGCAGGCCATCAAGCAACAGTCTGCTAGCCTTATTGCAACACTCCTCGTCCTCGTTGGTGTCGCTGTCGCGTTATTGCCTCTAGGGCCGTCCAACGCGCCCCTAGGGCAGCAATTCGTGACGGGTGCGATGAGGTTGGCATTTAAGACCGCTGTTCCGGCACAAAGGGGCTCGCATGTCTCGCGGCCCTCAACTTTAGCGTTTCCGGGGCCACGCCTAGCTGCAGCAGCGCCTGTGCAGTCGGCAGCTGCGCCATCATGCTCCAGCTCTGGAGACACCTGCAGCCTAGGCGGGGGGGCCAGCTCCTTCGCTGGGAGTCTGGCACCATCCGGACAGGCGACGAAACGACGCGCGACCCCGCTCGCCGCAGCACCAGAGTCAGCGGTCAAGACTACTGGTGCCGTAGACAAGCACTGGTGGAACCGCGAGAAGGATGTGTGGGTTGAAGTGCATACGGAAGAGGACTTCCGGCGAGAGGTGAGCGAAACCTACGCATTGCGCTGGCTGTTTGGTCACTCGACGCGCTCGAAATCCGTCTATCATACCATATCAGCAGCAGCGATAAACAAAAGCCAAGTGAGAGATGGTCGACTTGCAGCACGCCAGGCTGTCAGTATGCTTCCACGTATTGCGTCACGTAACTGGGTTAGAGAGCCCGCCGCTCAGTTGCCAGTTCCCGTACCGCCAAAACTTATTCCCTCCCTCCGTGCGGCTGTGTTTGTGGTGCAGGTTAGCACGGGCAGCAAGCTCGTGGCGGTAGACTTCTTCGCAACATGGTGGGCAGCGGGTTAGCGACCGCGGGGAACCGAGGCTGGCGTGTGCTCGTGCACGGCGTGTGGCCGGCGGGGGGGGGCGGCGCAACGTGGTCCATCCGGCGCGTGTGGGTGGGCCCCCAGGCACTGTGGTGCGGCCGGGGCCTGCGCGTCAGAACCACCACACATGCACAGCTTGCTGCCCTATCGCGGTGCATGCTACGGTGCTGTACGACAGCCGACCTGACCGTAACGCATGGCAAAACACCACACCGCGGCCACGCAGGTGCCACGGCTGCGAGAAGTCGTACCCGGAGATTTGCCGCGTGGTGAAGGACGCCGAGCTGCAGAAGAAGTACAAGTTCGTCAAGGTAAGTTGCAGGGGCGTAGGCTGGGCGGGTGGGCGCGTGGGTGGGCGGGCGCCGTGCTCGCTTCGGGGCGTGACCGTATCATGGAATGGTGTGCCCGCACCGCAGCACTCGCGTCTCCCCCCTGTACCCTGCGGCGCCTCCCCCCTGACTTGTCCGCTCCCCCGCCTCCCCGCCTCCCCGCCTCCCCGCCTCCCCGCCTCCGCCCGGTCCGCCAGGTGTGTGTGGACGAGCTCAAGTCCATCGCCAAGTCCGAGGGCATCACGGGCCTGCCGCGCATGGCCGTGTACCAGCCCGGCGCAGGCCAGCTGGCGCTGCTGGACGTGCCCTTCTCCAAGGTGGGAGGGGGGGAGGCGGAGGGGCAGGGAGGGAGGGAGGGGGGGAGGCAGGGGGAAGGGGGTGGGGGTGGGGGGGGGACAGAGGGCTGCAAGGGCGGGCGCGAGGCGGCCCGGTGCTGCTGGCGCTGTATGCGGCTGCTGCGTGTGTGTGTGCCGGCCTGTGGTCGCGCGGCCCCAGACCTCCAGCGCATGTCCTGCGCCTGGGGACGTGCCAGCCCTGGAAACCCGTCTGCCGTGTGTGTCCCGCCCGGGGGGTCGCTCGCCCCACCGCAGGTCAAGTTCCTGAAGACCAACCTCAACGTGATCGCGGGCAACCCCGGCATGGCCTTTGGCGTGGACCCCAACGGGTGGGTGCGGCGCTCGACTGTTGGCTGGCGAATGTGTGTGTGAATGTGTGTGTGTGTGTGTGTGTGGGGGGGGGGGGGTTGGGGGCAGCAGGCGACGCCCTTGCAGCGGGGGTAACGGGCACAGCCACCAGCGCAGTCAAGAACTACAATGTCCTGTATAGCAACAGGAGGTCTGGCGACTCCCTTAGTAGGCTGACGACACGTATGATCCCAGGTTCGTGGTGCCCAAGGGCAAGCTGCCCTCTGCGGGCGAGGCGGCCTCTGCGGCGGAGAAGAAGAGGCGCGAGATCGAGGCGCTCAACAGCGGCACCGGCGGCCTGTTCGAGCGGCTGCTCAAGGTGGCCGGCGGCGGTGGTGGCGGCGGCAACAAGGCGGCGGACGATAAGGCGGCGGCAGCGGCGGTGGCGGCGGAGCCGCACAGCACCAGCACCAGCACTGGCAGCAGCACCAGCGCCAATGGCGCGCACGCCAGCAGCATGGCGAGTGCGGGGCGGGGGTCCGGCGCGGCGGCGGCCCAGGCGGCTGCTGGGCTGGTGCGGGCGGCTGGGTCGTGCCGGGCGCCTCCGGGTGTGGACGCGGCGGCGTACGAGGCCGCGCGGAGTGCGTTCCTGGCGGCGCACTCGGCCGAGTACGGCTACGGCGGCGTCATTGACGACTTGTACCCGCAGGAGGTGGGGGCAGGGGTCGGGGGGGGGGTGTAGATACCAGCCCAAGCGAACCCAAGCCAACCTAACTGGGTTAGCGAAGCGCAGGCAGGGGGACCGGAGTGGGAGGGGGGGGGCGGGGCGGGGCGGAGTGGGTTTGGCCTGGGCTGCTGGGGCTGCTGCCTGGGTAGGGCCGGACGAGGGCGGCAGGCACTTGGACCCCCTCCATACACGCACCTCCTCCGCTGCTGCCTGGCCCTCACCTCCTGCCTGCCTCAGGTGGGCTGCCGCATGCAGCCCAACGAGCACTACATGGACTACACCGGCAGCTCGGTGTACTGCCAGACGCAGCTGGACAACGTGTTTGCGGAGCTCAAGCAGTGCATGTTCGGCAACCCGCACTCGGCCAACCCCTCCTCCACCTTCACCAGCGAGCGGGTGGAGGAGGTGCGCGACATGGTGCTGCGCTTCTTCAACGCCAGCCCCGCCGAGTACCAGGTGCGGGTGGTGGGCGGGAGGGTGGGCGGGTGGTGAAGGTGGGGGCGGGGGGCAGAGGGGGGCGGAAGGGGAGTCGTAGGTACGGGGAGGGGGGCGGCAAAGGCTCGTCTGTTCGTTCGCCGCATCGCACGCACACCTCCCACCCCACCCCTTCCCCGCCTTCTCCCTCATCCCGCCTCCTCCCTCCTCCCCCCCCCCCCAGGTGGTGTTCACCAAGTCCGCCACGGACGGCCTCAAGCTGGTGGGCGAGACCTTCCCCTGGTCGCAGGGCAGCATGTTCAGGTACCTGCGCGAGAACCACAACTCGGTGCTGGGCGTGAGGGAGTACGCGCTGCAGGGCGGCGGAGCCTTCCAGGTGAGAGGCAGGGGGGGGGGCAGAGGGCGGGAGGGTCCGCGGTGGAGCACACTGCGCGGGCTACGCCTGCGGCTGCGGCAGGCAGGGCTTCGCTCGGCTCCGCTTGGCCTGGACCCCTGTTCAGGACGCGCCCTCGCAATGCGGACCCCTTCCTTCTTTCACAGGCTGTGAACGAGACGTTTGTGGACCGCTGGGCGCTGCGCGGCGACCCCTCCGGCGACCACGTGCCGCCCGCGCCGCGCCTGCCCGCGCCGCTCACCTACAGCCTGTTCGCCTTCCCCGCGGAGGACAACTTCGCGGGTGAGCCCCGCCGCCGCCGGGCCGCGCGCACACACGGGCTGGTGGGGGTGGGGGTGGGGGTAACGTTGAACCAATCCCGCAAGGACACAGTGGGGGTGGTGGTGCCCTGGCCGTGAACGGCATGTTGACAACCTGACCTGGCCCAACCCGGCCCCGCCTGCCTGCCGCTCACCTGCCCCACCCTGCCCCATCCCACCCCCACCGCCCGCAGGTGTCAAGTACCCTCTGGAGTGGGTGCGGGCGGTGCAGTCGCGCTCCACCGACAGCCACCGCTGGCTGGTGATGGTGGACGCGGCGGCGTACGTGCCCACACAGCCGCTGGACCTCAGCCAGGTGCCCGTGGACTTTGTGGACCTGTCC
>NC_057005.1:7769450-7796224 GCF_000002595.2 Chlamydomonas reinhardtii | reverse complement strand
GGGAGGGGAGGGGAGGGGAGGGGAGGGGGTAGGTAGGAAGTGGGGTTGGGTTATCAGGGCACACGGCCATCGAAATGTTGCTACTGTCCCGTTTCGGCGTGCTGGAGAGAAACTTGGGCATGCAAGCGTCCAAGGTGACGTGGCCTGCCGACCTGCGGACCTGCTGATAACCCCGGCTGTGGCTGTTGCAGGATGTTTGGCTTCCCCACGGGTGTGGGCGCGCTCATCGTCAGGACCAGTGTGGCGCCGCTCATGCGCAAGGTGGGTGGAGGTGGGGGCGGGGCCGGGGCGGGCCGTGCTGAGCTGGGCTGGATCTCTGTGTGTGTGTGTGCGTGTGTGTGTGTGTTGTGTGTATGTGTGTGTTGTGTGTGTGTGTTGTGTGTGTGTGTGTGGTGTGTGTGTGTGTGTGTGTGTGTGTGTGTGTGTGTGTGTGTGTGTGTGTGTGTGTAAAAAACGAAAGCCCGCCCAACGATGCGACGTGTGTGTGTACCGTACGTGTGGTGTGTGTACGTGTGTGTGTGAATGTGTGTGAATGTGTGTGAGAGTGTGTGTGTGTGTGTGAGAGTGTGTGAGAGTGTGTGAGAGTGTGCGAGAGTGTGTGAGAGAGAGAGTGTGTGTGTATATATGTGTATGGGAGGGAGAGGGCGCAATGTGGCCAAGGTGGGTAGGTGGGGTAGGGGGATGCCTACTGCATGATACGGTGTACCGGCCGACGGGACCCGACTGACCCCCAGCCTTCCTCCTCCCCCTCCTCCCCCCCATGTGGTAACGACTTCGTCTACAGTTTTCAGTGCATCCTGTACCGCTTTTCCAAACATCCCTGCAACCCCCCCCTTCCAGGTGTTCTGGGGCGGCGGCACCGTGGCGCTGGCCACCAGCGAGGACAACTTCCACGTGCTCAAGTGCAAGCCCAGCGACCGCCTGGAGGACGGCACCGTGGCCTTCCTGGACGTCATCGCCGTCAAGCACGGCATCGCCATGATGAACGGCCTGGGCGGCATCACCCGGGTGCAGGTGGGGGTGCGCGCGTTGTGTGGGTGCGCGTTGTGTGGCGCAGGGGTATGGGGCGCACAATGCGATGTCCCATCGCGGGTGTGCGCAAGGGGGAGCGCAATGATGGCGTGACCTGGCAGGGGTTGTTGCAAGTCATCGCTGTGGCTGTGTACCATCTCTGCGGCCATCTCCCAGACCGCCTGCGGCTCACCGACCCCTCTCTCCCGCTCTCATCTCCCCCCTCTGACTCCGCCCCATGCCCGCCCTGCTCCCGCGCAGGCTCACGTGGCCAGCCTGACCGAGTGGCTGTACAGCCGCCTGTCCGGCATGCGCCACTCCAACGGGTCGCGCATGCTGGCCATATTCGGCAAGCACCACCTGCCCAACCACCGCGCGGTGCAGGGCGGCATCCTCAACTTCGAGCTGCTGCGGCCCGACGGCTCCATCTTGTCGTACAAGACGTTCGAGCGCGAGGCCGCCACGGCGGGATTCCACGTGAGTGGCGGCGGGGGCCGGGGGAGGGGACAGCGTGGCGGTGTTAGGGATGGATGGAAGCCAAGCCGAAATGCAACCCCCTTTGTGTCGTGTGGACCGATAGTGCAGCAAGCACCGCCGTACATGCGGTATGCATGACTTCCCAATCCTGTCGTTCCCCTGCGCAACACGCCTCCCCCCGCCCACCTCCCCTGCGCAACACGCCCCCCCCCCCCGCCTGTAAACCTGGGCCACCACTTCCCTTACCTTGCTACGCCCCCTGTCCCGTTGCTCCCACCCCGGCCTGGCCCCCAGGTGCGCACGGGCGCCGAGTGCAACCCGGGCGCCTGCTACAACTACCTGGGCGTGAAGGAGGCGGAGGTGGAGAGCCTGGCGGGCAAGAAGGAGGGCTGCGAGGACGACGTGGAGTTCATCACCGTGCAGCGGCCCGTGACGGCCAGCCAGGAGGTGGGGGCGGTGCGGTGCGGTGCGGTGCGGGGCGGGGCGGGGCAAGTGCGTGTCAGGAGCGCACAAGGGGAACGCGTTGACCCTGTGCATGCACAAGCAAACAGCTACGGAGAGACGGTGCGTGCTGTGGGGGCCAGGGTGATACATGTGCATGTAAGGGCGCGGGCTGGACGACGGCCGCGGCCGCGGGGTCCTTTCCTCGGCTCCATAGCGGCGGCGCCTTTACTCACCCCCCACCTACCCGCCCCTCCCGCTCACCCCTACTTGCACCCGCCCTCACAGGACTGCGTGAGCAGCTCTGACCTGCTGCGCTCCATCGCCAACTCCAACCTCAGCCTGAACCACCCCGCCGCCGTGGCGCTCAAGTGGATGGAAGTGCCGCTGGGCAGCGTGCGCGTGTCGCTGGGCTGGTGGTCCACCTTCGACGACGTGTACGCGCTGGGCGACTGGATCGAGCGCACCTACCGCGACCGCACCGAGTAAGGGCGCCTCGGGAGAGGGCGGGCGCGTGTGGGCAGCTGTTGCCGCTCCAGCGTTCGCAGCTCGCCTGAAACGGCGCAAGGACGAGGAGGGCAGGAGAGCGGCAGTGCAAAGCCGAGGGAGCGGCGCAAAAGGAAGCGAGCTGCGGGCGCGCTCCGGTCGCAATCAGGAACTGTGATAGGCGGAGTGCACGAGACGATGTGTGAACGAGACCGATGCGAACATGGGGGAAAGGGCATATATACTGAACAGGGCTTGCGACAATTGCCGACTGTCGTGTGGGCGCGTGTGCGGCGCTGGTGAAGCAACAGGAGTATTGCATGGCAGCGCAGAACAGTGTTTTGGACACACGGACTTGACTTGCAGGCAACGGTGCGGGGGGGGGGGGGGGAGGGTACCAAACAGACAGGGTGTACGCACGTAAAGCAGGACGCAGCGAATTGCTGTGGGAGTGCATTTGTGGGTGGGATCCCGGTACTTCCAGTGGGGGGTACAGCAGCATCCAGTGATTTCCTGGTGATTGTGGGCGCTGAGGCAAATAAATTATTCGCGTACATCCGAGGCGTGCTGGGCTGGTGGCCTGTGATAATCAGAGCGCCAATGGGTGAGGATGTGTGATGGGACAGTGGCAAGGCAGGTTGGTAAGGTCCCTTAGGGCGCAGCTAATTCCCATACCCAACAAATGGCAAACAGTTGGCAGAGGCAGGGCAAGAGTGCGCGGCTGGTGTAACGCCGGAGTTACTGTACCGACGAGTTGCTGGCTGGCTGGAAGTTTGCTGACGCGCATTCCTCACGCTCCGGGCGCCCGGCCAGGCGATAGCACCACACAGACACACCGCAACGCCACACTCGCGAGGCAGAGCCGCATCGCACCTGCAGGAAGGTGACCAGCGTCCACGGATGAGCACGAAAGGCAGCCGCAGAGAAAATGCAAACGGAGTGCAGCAAAGCAATGGCCGGGCGACAGTGTGACAAGCAGGGGCGTAAACAGGGCGAGGCAATAGGCAGAAGAGGGCGCCCGAATGTACGGATGAGTGGCGGGCGAGTCGAATGCAATTGCGAGACGAACACAACCGGAGTGTGAGGAAGCGCCGCGGGTTGGAATTGGGAATGCCGTGGCTGATGTTCGGGGCAGAGCTGTGTCGCGCGCCCTAAGGACCGAGTGCGGTTAGCGGAAGGTTTGCTGTCGTCGCGCGCTGGAGCTGGTGCTGGCGTGTCACGTATTTAGTAGACAGATATAAAACTCGCAGAATGGCGCATGTAGAGCTGACCGTCGAGGCGGTGGGCGCAACTGGCGAGTGGCAAGTCGGACGGGCGCGGTCAGTAGCAGCTGTCAGTAGCAGCTGTCTTGGCTGTGGGTGGTACGCACGCGAATGAGAGTCCGGGCTCACAAAGAGCTCCCCGGAGGCACAGAGGCGCGCGCGGCTTAAAACGTCTCAGCAGCACCACAGCCAGGCGGGCCCAGGGGCGCCCACGCAGGCCTGCGCACACGACACACACGCACACACAGACACCAACACGCACACACACACACACACACACACACGCACACACACACAGACACCAACACGCACACACACACAGACACCAACACGTACACACACACACACACACACACACACACACACACACACAAACCCACACACAAGCGCACACCCAGCAGCAGGCAGACACACACTCTCCCCCCGGCTACCCACACAGGCACTGACACAGACACACCCGCCGGCTGAGAAGCCAGCCACCGAAGAGACCGCGCCCGCGACGAGGGCCGGTGCGACCCCGACCCCCGACCCCCAGCCACAGCAAGCGCCACAGCCAAACGCGTCCCCGCGCTCAACCGGCCCTACACCATGCGCCTACGTCACGCGCGCACACACAGCCCCGCAACCACCGTTACCAAACGTCCGCTTGCGGACACGGCGTCAGGAACACCGGCGCGGCAATCGGCACGCCGCCGGGCGGCGCGCCTTAGCCGCGTCCGGCGCCCCACCCCCCATGCACCTACATCTGGCCACCGCACAGCTCGGTACCGCCGCTACCAAGGCCCAGAGCTCCACGGTCGCCGGTGCTGTGCTGTCGTTCGGGCTGTGGCTGGCGGCTGCGGCCGCATGGCCCTCAGGCTGCTGCTGCTAACAGAGGGACATGTCGCTGGCCGGCGGCGAGGTGGAGGCGGAGGACGGGGCGGTGACGTCCATGCCATCAAATTGCCAGGCGGGGTGACCAGCCGGGGGCCACGGAAGGGGAGGGGGCGGGAGAGGGGGCGGCGGCGGATATGCGCCGTGAGGGGGCGGGGGAGGAGATGCCGCGGGCAGCGCCGGGGGCGGCAGTGGGCGGGCTGGCGGCGGTGGCGGCGGCGGCGGTGGCGGCGGCGGAGGCAGGGGCGGTGGCGGCGGGAAGCGTGGTGCCGGCAGGAGACGGCGGAGCGCACTGAAGGAGAGGGCGCACGGTAGCACGTGGGTATGCTGGTGGTGAAAGCGCCGCAAGGCCCGACGAAGGAAGGAGTGGGGATATGAGCGCGCGTGGAGACGGCGGAGGGCAACACGGGCGGCCTGGAGGAAGGTCGCGAGCGCGGTGCTGAGGCGCGCCAGCGTGAGAAGGGTGTTGATGACGACGTTGAGGCGGACGTGGCTGGGAATGCAGGAGTAGAAGGGGGTGAAACGAGTCACGCCAAGCGCCGCAAACTTGGCCCCGTCACGCTTGTCGTACGGCTGAAGGTCGTACATGATGTGCCCATGAATGCGACTTGCACGCGGCGTGATGGCGAAGTTGAGGTAGGGAGTGGCGACACCGGCGGCAATGGTGGCGCCGGACGCCGCAAGCGTGAGGTCGGTGGAGTAGATGCCGGGGATGCCGCCCAGAGCTTGGGATTGCAGGAGGAGGTGGGGGAGGAAGGGGTTGCCGCCACCCAGCAGATCGTCGGTGTACCGCTGTGTGTCCTTGAAGGCCAGCAGGACATCGACGGCCAGGGCGGCCTCGGCGCGCAGTGCGGCGGTGCTAGGCCGGAAGACGGAGTCGTACAGCGCGAGTTGCCAGCGGAACTCATCGTAGGCCAGTGCGAGGTTAGCCACGTACGATGCAAAATTCGCGCCCATCGCGACGCCTCGGACCTGCAGGTAGTGCTGGGTGCGGTATGACGTGAAGGCGTTGGCAAGGAGGGCCTGCAGGACCGTGCGCAGGGCGTCGGCCGTCCACATGTAGAAACGGCCATGCTTGTCGAAACCGCGGTGGGGGTGGAGGGGGGCCGCCGCGCGTCTGCCAGTGGGGGCGGCGGGTGTGGTGCGACGGTTCCAGTCGGCGACGGTGGGCCAGGCGGGTTCGGCGGCGCGATTGGCGGGATAGAAGAGCAGGCCAATGGCGTTCGGGTGGAGGTGGGAGAGGACGAGGGAGAAGAGGCTGACCAGGCTGTCAACGCACGTCTGGATAGGCAGGTTGGTGAAGAGGCGCTCGACGTCGTACGTGCATACGGCGGGCGCCGAGATGTGGCAGGGTAGGAGGTGGGCGAGCGCGGGCGAGGGCGTGTAGGCGACCGTCGCGATGGCGGGGCCGGGGGCAGGGGTGGGGTACCGGGGCACGCGGCCGAACACGAGGGTGTCGGCTGTGAGCAGGCGTTCGGTCGCGGGCGGAGGGTGATCAGCCGGTGGCAGGCGGCGCGGCGGCGCAGGCTGGGGTGGAGGCTGGGGCCAATGGGTGAGGATGCCGGGCCTCGACATGCGCACCAGGCCTGCAGCCACTTCAACGAAAGAGTGACACTGCCGGGGGCAGTAATGTACACGCCCCTAGTGATATGCGGGTGTGGGAGATGCCGTGGACTTCAGCGTCAGTAGCGCTGTACGGTACGCGCAGGTACACGTCAAGGGGGCGGTGCGCCCTGAGCCCGACATATGGTCCGGGAGCAGCAGCAGCAGCAGGGGGTCGGATGATGATGTGGGGCGCTGTGTATGGCGGTGACATCCTATATGTTTATCTGGGCGCTTTTTTGCGCAAAGGCGCAAAGCCAATCGAGCCCACAACGGCACAACGGGGACAGGTTCGATTTTGTGGTGTGAGAGCCGCTTCACCCCGGTTAGAGCACGTGCTTGAGGGCTGTGCCGCAGCGCTGTGCTGTAGTAGGTGTGCGATGGGACAGGGTTTAGGCAGGTTGGCGAGGTCCCGTAGGGTGCAGCGCTGTTCCGTAGTAGGGTGGGCATCTTTGCAGCTGCCGGCTCGCGCGCAGGTACAGCAGATGAACGACATGCACTGGCACGGCTGGTGGGGAAGATTCCATTCATTAGGTGCAGCTTGATGGCTGCAGTCAGCAGTACCGTGTGCGGGTCGTTCACCATGTAATGCCTCTCGCGCGGAGTCTCGCGCGCACACTCTCTCACCCTCAAGCCCTCACATGCATAGCGTAGCCTCGGATTCTGATATCGCAGCCCCGCAGCTTCGCCTGCGCACTATGCTCCCTGCGACTCTACCGTATCTCAAGTTTGCAAGCACAAAAGCATCTTGGCATGTGACGCCAAGTTGTGCAAAATGTGTTGTTGGTGGCGTGGCTCTGCCCACCGCGCCGGACTGGCTCGAACACACCAGGTCATGCCCCATGCGTTCCTCCGGGTCGCACCGCCAGCACCACCACTGGCCCAGCGCAGCCGCCTTGCCAAGCCCTCACCCCCTTGCCACCAAGGCGCCCGTGCCTGCGGTCTGCCGCGCCGCCACAAATCGCACCTACGACACTCGGCAACGCGCCGTGTACGACACCCTGCGTGAGAACCCTGCTCGCCTCTGCAGCACCCGGTGCCGCAAGTCCACAGCGGCGCCGCCCCTGCATCGCCCTAGCTCCGCCAAGCCCGCCAAGCCAGCTCCCACCTAACAGCTGCTTGCTGCCGGCGGCGTCCCACCCCTGCAATGCCGTGCTGGTGTGCTTTCTTGAAGCTTCCGGGTATCCAGTCTGCCCAGCTACGGCGCCAACAGCTGCCGCCAGCCCCCACCTCTCCATCACGCCTCTCACGCTGCTCGCGCCTCTCTCCCTCCCAGCCAGCAGCTGTCTCTCTCCTTTCCCCGACCTCCGGCCGCCCTGTCCGCCTCACGGGCCCTCGCTCACACCTTGGCCTTGATGGCGCCGCTCTCCACCAGGAACGGCACCTCAGCCGCCAGCCACGGCGCAAGGCCCAGGCACAGCGCGTGCGCCACGCCGAAGTGCGGGCTGCACGTCAGGGAGGGAGAAGGCGGCAGGCCCAGGGGCGCGTCAAAGGGGTTTGGCGAAGACGGAGTCGCATGACGCGTACGGAATCGTGATCGAGGTTGCGGCACGGCGTGCCAAACCCGGCGTGCTGCCCTCCTTCAGCACAATCCTCGCACAATCCTGCTCGCTACGCCCTAGAGCTCGTGTTCCCGACCCGAGCAAACCCGCTGCTGAGCACAGCCGCCATCCTACCTGTTCTTAGACCACAAGGGCTTGAAGTGGATGGTGAGGCAGATTTTCCCGCCGCGATACATCTTCACGGTCTTGCCGTCCAGCTCGGGGATTTCAATCTCCGGTGCAGTGTCTGGATATGTGGCTGGGATATCGAACTGGAAATCGAACTCATATTTGATGAGCTCGTGCACGTACCAGCATTTCCCCGACCAATGCGTCCCGTCCGCGTTGGGTTGGATTGTGAACCAGTCCGTGTCGGACTCCTTGTTCATTTTAATGTATGTAATTAACGCGTGCAGCTCCTGCGACGCAGGTAAAGCAAAGCACGCATCGCTGTTGAAGCCAGACTGCCCCATTCACGCATACCCAAGCTAAAATATTGGCTCTACCTGCTTCAGCCGAGCTTGCCATTTCTCCTTGTCCCTCGGCCCTGCCTTTTCTGTCAAGAACGGGATTTTCTTGACCGTGTCCTTTGTTTTATTGTCCCAAGCGTCGGCCATTGTCGCAGACTGTATACTATTGCAATCGGGGCAATAGGGAAAGCACAGGGTAGCTAATATAGCCGCATGGTGTATTGGATTCTGGCACACGGTTGTAAGCAGGCCAGAGATCCTTCGATGTTCATTCCCCTGCTGCCCGTCGCCAAGCCTGTCGGCCAAATCTAGACTGCGAGCCATTATAATGTATTCGAGGGTAGCGGGGGGTAGCCCGGGCGTTCAACGGGCCCCTAGAAAACACCTACCGCTACGCAGTACTCCGGCTTGCCCCTCCCCCCTCAGGGCGCTCCATGCCATGCGCCCCGGAATGCGGTGTGGGGATGGGGTGGGGTGGGATGGACTGGCGGATAGTGGAAGTATCATATAGGTCTGCTGGGGGCTGCGAGCAGCCATACTACCGGTCATGATATTGCCTTCGGTAGCTCAGGGCGCCGCGGGCTGGGGGTGGGTAAGTGAGCGGGGATGGGGGCTCGGACTCAGCGGGGGCACGGACTCAGGGCGTGGAAGCCATGCGCGTCAGCAAAACATCGACACAACCTGCCAGCTACCGTCGGTACAGTAACAGCGCGCGAACAACGCACCAATGCCTTGTCCCTTCTTGCTACGCATTTATGTGGGCACGGGTGGGAACCACACACATCGGGACTACGCTTTCCTGCCCCTTGCCATGTTCCATCACGAGGGCGTGGAAGCCAGCGACAAGCGGGCGAGAGTAACGCCGATGTGCCGGGTGATGTGCGAGCAGAATACAGAACGCGGCATTCGTCATTGCGGGGAAACTAAAACTGATAGCGCCAACCTTTTGCGCCTCGCGCTTTCGCGCGCAATTTCCGGGATCCTCCAACGCGTCGATTCCTCCGTCTTGCGTCCTTCCGTGCCGGGAGCCTTGATTATCGATACAATTTGTGATATATTGTATGTTGCGCTGGAGCTATAATGCAAACGCTGCGCTTGTGCGTTTACCCCGCTCTGGCATAGGGCTTGCGTTTTCATAAAGTTACGCTTTGCAATACATACATAGAAAGGCGCATTATTTGCACGACAAATTTCGCTGCGCTCGGGTATCAAGGTTATAACTCAACTCAAAACTGGAATAACCGGGAGGGCCCCCCGCGGCGAGCTCGATGCGACCGCAATGGCTATTGCCCCTCCCCCTTCGGGGAAAGGGGCAAGCCAACTTAGCAGTGACAAGTGGGGTGGTGACAAGGAGGTGGCTGCCTTATGGCAGGAAAAGGGCTGATCCCGGGTCGTGATCAACCCAGCCACCTTGACGCGGGCGCCTACTAAGCACACGCCTCTATGTTGGGGGCCTTTGGCATCCCCGCAAATCCGGACGTGGCCGGTTGGGTGGGGTGCACAGTCCGTGCTAACCCGCAGCTAACAAACTAGTCACGTCACTCGCCGCCAATCAACACGTGCACCCTCAGCCCCACCCCCTGCTAGCGCCGTTCAGGCTCTCAGCCTGGCCCCGCCGCCGCCGGCGGCCATGGCGGCCGCTGCAGCTTGGTCGGCCGCTCGAAGCCCATCAGCTTCAGCAGGAGGAGCACACGGATCACGTTGGCGGCGGAGACGTCGCGGTTCTGGGGATGGGGAACGGGGAGGAAGAGCAGAGCGCACATGAGCTGTCCCAACCGTCAACCTGTCAATCAATCCGTCCCCAGTGCCCAGCCGTCCCCGCACATGCACGGTCCTCACCCAGGTCGTCAAGCAGTCGTTGCAGACTTTGACTGACCAGGGCCGCTGCCCCTCCTTCAGCCCCCCAAGCCGCTTGATGGCCATCTCCTGACACCCGCAGTTGTAGCAGGTCTGCATGGTCGGGAGGGTGGGAGGGAGGGGGGCCACGCAAGGGCTTCCGCTAAAGCCAGGCATAAACCCAGCGGCCAAGCCACCCACCGGCAATTGCAATCCCACTCAACCCACCCACCTTGGAGGTCTTGTATTCATCGATGATGAACACATGCTTGGCGTAGCGCTCACGGAGCAGCTTGATGAGCCGCCCCGTCGGCGCGCGCCCGCCCCTGACGGAGATGGGGGAGCCGCCCTTCCCTCCCTGGAAGGCCCACGAACCCCACCCCACCACCACCTCCTCCTTGGGCCTGCCGCCTGTGAGCTGCTTGGCGACGCGGTGGAGCGCGCGGTCGCGCTGGATGAACGCAGCCCAGCGCTTTCGGCGGAAGGCGGAGAAGTGGTAGTGCCACAGCACGTGCACCGCGCCCCGGGGCCCCGCCTCTGCCGGCCCCGCCCGCCGCCTCCGCCTGCCCCGCCGCCTGCCCCGCCGCCTGCCCCGCCGCCTGCCCCGCCGCCTGCCCCGCCGCCTGCCCCGCCGCCTGCCCCGCCGCCTGCCCCGCCGCCTGCCCCGCCGCCTGCCCCGCCGCCTGCCCCGCCGCCTGCCCCGCCGCCTGCCCCGCCGCCTGCCCTGCCGCCCCACCGGCGAAGAGGTAGCGCAGGCGCTCTTCAAACCGGGCCGCCGACGCGGTCGCCGCCGTGGGGATGCCGCCGACGTACGCCTGCAGGGCTGGCGCAAGCTGTGGGCGGTTTGGCTGGAGTCGTTCCAGGCCTGACATGTGCCGCCAGTGGCCCATGCTCATAAGGAATCGGCCCCGCTTCTGGCGCCGCCGCCGCGCTGTCCTGGCTCGCGGCTGCCAGTGCTTCGATTGCTTCCGGCGGTGGCCCCCCTTGCGCCCGCCACCCTTGCGCCTGACGCCCTTGCGCCTGCGACGCGGCTTCGGCGGCAGCTGCCCAGGGAACAACTCCTCATCCAGCTGCTTGTCGTGCAGCTCGAGCAGGTAGCGCTGGGCAGGGCTGACACCCTCCCCGACACCCTCCCAAGCCCAGGGCCCTGGCTGGTACAGCGGAGACCGTGCTGCCATGAACCAATTCCCTCCCCCGCACGGGTCCACACCGATGATCTGCGTGGCCTTCATCTCCTCCAGGGTGCACAGCTCCTCCGCATCGGCGGGCGCGGTCGCCGGCTTCAAGTTGGCCAGCGGCTTGTTGTGCGCTTCTCGCGCCACGCTGCAGGCCACCCCGTCCGTGGTGATGTAATTGGCGAAGGGGGCGTTGCGGGAGGTCACACCCCCGAGCTGGAACAGGCCCCAGCCGACGGCGTTCAGCGTGGCAGACGACTGCATGCCCCCGCCGCCAAACGCGGCCTGGACAAACGAGGAGGGTGCCACGGCGCCCGCGCCTGCACCGGCGAAGACCTCGCCATGGCGCCTTGCCAGGGTGGGCAGCAGCCCAGGAAGGCGGGCCATGGACGTGTTGTCAAGGGGCACATAGATCGGCGCGAAGGAGGGGCTGGGGGTCAGCGTGAACGGACGTGCGCGATGCAGTTCCTTATACGTAGCAGTCGCGGTTTGCGCCAGTATGCTATGTTTTGCCGACGCACGCAGCCACGCACGCACGCGCACGGACAGGGGTGTTCCTGGGGGGCTTTGCCCCCCCCTGGAACGCTTCGCTGGGGGGGGCTCAGCCCAAAAAAGGCGTCGGACAGGACATCTTAGACATCTGCCACCAGGTGCGCAGGCTGACGCCGGAGGAGCAGGACCATATGTTGGGCGATGACTACGTGGCGGCCCGTGGTCACAAGGTCCTGTGCATCGCATGCGCGGAGGCCACGCTCCAACGCTCCGTGCTGGCGCCAGCAGCACAAAAGGCAAGGCCACGTGTAAGACTGAGGCCTGCTGCAGCACGCCTGGCCGTCCATGGCCCCGCTGGCGATCGGGCTGTACAGCTAGTGCTCAAAGTAGGACCGCAAGGTTGAGCACTTGAGCTTGAAAGGCAGGCAAGACGCTAACAGGCCGCAACAGGCAGCTAACCCCAAGGTGGTGCGTGCGCATGATCGAGCATGCAGCCCTGTCCCTGTAAAGGAGGGCATGGGACTGAGGACGCAGAGGCGCACGACGCCGTCCCTGGCCAGCTGCACCCACTCGGCCGGGCAGGTTATGCCCGTGCCGGCAACAATCATGTATTCATGTGGGAGAGCTGGTTGAACCACTCTAGCCCGAAGTAGCAGGTGTTGCGGCGCCACTTGCCCGTCTTCTTGCTGCGGTAGGGCTTGCCCAGGTACGACTTGCCGAAATGCGGGTGATTGGGCGTCGCCATGGTTGCGGGGTTGCCGCAGCACAGGTAGAAAGGGCGCTGCTGCAGGAAGACCAGCTGAGAATCATGTGCTCATGCGGTGTACGGCCTACGACCAGTTGCGTTCGGGTAGCGAGATCGATTTTACAGGCGGGATGCAGGCCCTTATGCAGAATACGGACCCAGCCAGGTTAGCCGCGTTACTAGATTCCATTTGGGAGCACAGGAGCAGAAGCACCCCCATTCGGGGACCAAAGTAGCTGCATATATAAGTGTTGCAGGCGTTATAAGGGGCCCCCGGCCCGGGCCTCGGTTTCTACAAGGACAGGAATGCACGTCGTGCTCACCACCTTGTAACCACACACAACAGGTAGAAAGGGCGCTGCTGCAGGAAGATCAGCTAGACGATGGCGAGGGCGAAGGCGCAATGGCGGTCCAGTTGCTGGGGCGAATGAAAGCGGCGAAAGCGCGCCGCTCACGGACGACGCTCCGCCCGCACGTGCTTGTAGGCGCGCCGGGCTTTCTTTCCCTGCTCCGACTGCTCGTAGGCGCGCTGGGCTTTCTTTCCCTGCTCCGACTGCTTGTAGGCGCGCCGGGCGTTCTTTCCCTGCTCCGTCTGCCTACAAAGGCGATTTTCCTCGGGGGTGAATGCCATATATATTGGGTGTGGTTAACCCGACTCGCGCTCCTGGCGGGGCATAGAGGGCGTGCTAATGACGAGTGTTGCGGAACTAATGCGTACGCAGACCAGACCGGAAGGCGGAGTGGGCGTGTATGAATGCGGATGTTACAGAGGGGACAGTCCCAGCACCCGAAGACGCCGAGCCATCACATGCTATCAGGGCCCAACTGGGCGTGTATGCCACGGTCACGGATCGGACCAACCTCATATGCATCCGGAGCCATCCGGCCCGGTCGTGGTTATTATTAGCCCCTGCCCCCTGCCAACGCATGAAAATCCCGAAGCGCCTCCACCTGAAAACCCTACAAGGCAAGAGCCCTCCGGGACCCAAACCCCGGGGACTACGTCCAAACTCTACGAGTGTGATGTCGTGACACAAACGCGCCGATGCTTTCTTCCCATATGATAGACGGATTAAAGTTGCCTCTTCATTCCCGCGTTGCCCGCAGGACTGCACTTTGACCCCGCCTGCACCGAAGGTCCGGGTTGTGCTCATGCGTCACTCGTATAATATCATGCTGTGACAACTTGCTGGGCGAGTCAGATACAATGCTCATTTTAACCTTGTAGCCTAGACGAATACCACCGCTGCGGACAGCAGAAACTCAGAAACGTGAACGTGATCGATGGGCGGACGGTCATAGACACACGTACCAAAAGCTGCATTTAGAACCAATCTACTTGATGCATACATGCTAGGCAGCATCCTGCGAAGCCCCAGGCGCGCTGCGATGCCATGCACACGTTCGTTTCCTTAGGAGGTAGGCGTTGATGGGCCACTCGGACTACCATACTGTTATAGAGATGCGACATTGGTCCGCGGACATCGCCGCTTTCCTCGTCCTGCTGGCCGTGGCATCGACACATGGCGTCGGCGCTTCCCATTACCGCGGCGGCCTCATTGAGTACACAAGCACCGGCTCACAAACAACATTCACTGTCACCCAGTCCTGGAGGTTAGTGTGGGCTGGCGCAGATAGCTTACCAATTGTAAGATGATTGTGGTAATGGGCGGGTCTCTGTGAAACTCCACACGCGCACGGTTCTCGCACGCGTGCGCCCGTAGCCAGACATGTTACAGTTGACACTATATATATCATACACCACTCAGGCGGCGACGTTGATTTTGCGACTTGTGAGTGTGACTTGGCGCCCGCACACGTGCATCCTGGCCGGGGCTTCGATCCCTGCCCCCACCCCTCAAGCGCCCCCGCGACCTTGCTTTACCCGGGGGCCTCAGCAGCCGTAGATTGACTCATGTGATTTCGACTGATTGACACACAGGAGCGACTCCTTGGATTACACATCCGTCAATGGGTGCGGCGTGTCGGCCTCCACGTCGTACTCATCCGGCAACATCATCGGGTCGGGCACGGATTCCGCCGGCAACTCCTACACTACCACCAGGTGGGTGCAGGAGGTAGAGGGTGTACCTGGCTGCAGCTAGGCTTCGGCTGCAATGCTGCGACCGGCGCACGCACGGACTACGCGCATGCTACCGATACCGTGCATGCACTACCGGTACCTATCTATCCACCTGCACGTGTTCATACACACGGCACACGAGAGATGGCTGGGCGCGAACAGCGCAGCCGAGCCTCTGAGCTAGCAGGCGGGCAATGACCGCTATTCTCTGAGCAAGGCAGAGTCGCTGTACACATGCGCCTTGCTAGTAGCGGACACTCATCACACGCACAGCGCCTCCACTCTAGGAAAAGGGGGGGTTGAAATCCCCGGAAAAACAGGGGGTACTTCCCCGGAAAAATCTTCCCCGTATGCTTTTCGAAGAAAGTAGGAGTTTGTACGGGGAAGTCCTTACGGGAAAGTTCTTACGGGCAAGTGAAGCCCTTTTACGGGAAAGTTCAGCACCTGAACGGGAAAGTCTTGGGAGCTGCTAACACACTTAGGATCCACACTGTACACCACGCAATACTGAGTTATCCTTTCACGACACCGGCCACGCACCTGCTCCTCGTTGACAAGTCCATACGCTCATGCAACACCCCGTATGCTGTCTGCATAATATGTATGCGTGCAAACTCTAACGTGCAACAATATCTAGCGCCATCACTTGCGTGTCTGCTGGGTACAATGCATCCGACAACCCTGATGCCCACCTCCACCGCAGCCGCCACATCTTCCTACGACCAAACTCCGTCCTTGGCACCATCATGCCCGCCTCCACCCCTAGTGCTGGACCAGCTGCTGCCCATGCCGGATCCTTGGTTGCGCCTCCACTGCCTGCTTGTTGGCTGTGTTACATGGTTGCGCCTGCATGCACGCGGCCACACATATATGTTACAGCTAGCCACAAACGGCAGAGACGACACCTTGCATGCAGCCAAAGTCAGGGAGGCAGCGGATAAGAGACAAAAGCCCTGTGCACGCAGGGTTGCCAGGGAACCACCTTACGGGCACCTCAGCATCTCCGTCATGCTTCACACCGATTTACCCCGCCACCTCCCACCAACACACACAACGACGCACAAATACTGCGTCTATGTATGCCAACATGTGTTGCGGACGCTCACCGTTGCTGGGCACAATGTTGGAGGTGTAGTGGCAGTCAGCCAGCCGTCTGGGGGACGGGTCCGGAGGGAAAAAGCAGGGGTTGGGTGTGCGATGGGACAGGGTTGGGTACCAAGGTGTGGCAGGGCAGTGCAGCGGGCGGGTATGTGACACGTACGGGATTAAGGTATCATGGCAAGGTAGCCACACATATATGTTACTGCTCGTCATTCCTCTGCCACAAACGGCAGAGACGACACATTGCGGCCAAGGTCAGGGAGGCAGCGCATAAGAGGCAAGAGCCCTGTGCACGCAGGGTTGCCAGGGAATCACCTTCCAGCCACCTCAGCATCTTCGTCATGCTTCACACCGATTTACCCCACCACCTCCCACCAACAAACACAACGACGCACAAATACTGCGTCTATGTATGCCAACATGTGTTGCGGACACTCACCGTTGCTGAGCACTATGTCGGAGGTGTAGTGCCTGTCACTTGTCAGCCAGCCGTCTGGGGGATCGATCCGGAGGGGAAGCAGCAGGGGTTGGGCGCCAAGGTGTTGCGGGGCAGGGCAGCGGGCGGGTACATGACACGGGATCGTGGCAAGGTAGCCATAGATTCCAACACCTTACAGGCAGGCAGGTAGGCAGCAAACAGTCATTTGTTGAAGCCCCCCACCCGCCACACGCACACACATAGCGCGAGGAGGTGGACTTCAGCCACCTAAGCCGCCTACGGCCCAGCACCTACAACAACTCCCTAAACCCATCTCATTGACTCACCCCAAAGAGCTCCTGAAACCGCTCCCAAGAGCGAGAGGTTGAATCCTCTCCTGCACAACACACAACACACGCGGGGGCTTTCGTTTCGTTTTTTAACACACGCGGGGTTGACGGGGGGCGGGCGGGCGGTTCACTATGTACGAGGTGCTTGTGGTGCGCAGCGGCGGGGAGGGGCTGGCGGCGGCGCTGGACATTGCGCGGCAGGCACACGCGGAGGGTGAGCGGGGTCAGAAGGAAGCGTGTGCGTGCGGGGGAGAAGTAGATTGCAATAGGTGCGGGAAATAAAGGCAGGGTTTGAACTCTGAAGTGTGCATGCGGACTGGACTGCTGAGAGGGCGGCGCTCCGGCGGAAGCACGCACCCGCTAGCGCGTGTCGTGTCGTGCAAGGCACTTCATGTCTTCATCACGCAACCCCCATGCCTCCAACATGTGTTCTTAACGCATCCCATTGTCATTGCAACCTGTCGACTAACCTGTGGACGAACGTGTGTGCCGGTAGTGTTGCAGAGCAATGTTGGATGGCGATGACGCGGGCGACCGAGAAGATTTGAAGCAAAGCTGATAGAAACGGACGCTGACTCATAAACCTTACGTGACAGCTGGCTTCAGCTGACGTCTGAGCAGCGTCGCCGAGCCGGTCAACGAGTTAGCAGCGCGAGAATTCTCGGCCCCAGCCAGCAAAGTAGCTACTGACATTTGAGCTAGTCTTAAATTGTGTTCAAAACGCAAATTAGCGAGGGAGAGCGGAGCAAGGGACAGCGACATAAGTAAGACAGCTCCATCCATGCATAACATGTGTACCACGCTTTGCTTGTGTACCTGGCAATACAGGACCACTTTCGTGGTCTCCACTCCAACGAGCACGTGCCAGGTCTACTTCTCCACTTGTTGCCGGATTAGGTAGGTGCGTGGGCGTATGTGGGCGTGCAGGTGTGGTGTGCTGGCCAGTGCGTGCATGGGCGGCAGCGGGTGTGGCTGCTGGGGTTGCTGCCGACGCCCAAGGGCGTCCCACCCAAGGTCTTTGCCGCAGGATATGCATGCGGTCTGTCCAGTTGCCAGTTCTTCATCAAAGAAGGGTCGCCTGCAGAGGGCCCTGACAGACGGCGGATTTGCAGTGTGCCCGCGCCTCTTAAAACTTGGAGTCGTATGCACTTACACTCCATTGCGGCAGCCTCGCTTGAGGTTCCGTATCCTACCTACAGCACTGGTCCATCCCATCTGCATGCATGTTTCCCTGCCACTCAGTCACTCACCCATCACCCATTGTGCGCCCATCTTGATGACCCGCACGCAGCGCACTCGTAACCGGTGGTGGTGGTGACTTCAAGTCGACTGCGCAGTTCACCACCACCACCCGCAACTCGCTGAAGACCGCCGCAGCCGCTGTGATGCAAGTGGGCAAGGCCTCATCGGCAGGGGTGAGTGTACGCTCTTAGCAGTCAGCTAACACGACTGCTGCCTTCCTGTGCGTGTGTGGGGGGTGGCCCACCCTCCAGAAGCTATGATCGATATCAAGCCGTGCCGGGCGATCTTTCCTCCGCTGTGCCCATCTCTATCGCCGGCTGCTGCAGGCGTATGCCAGTGTGCTGGTGCCTGTGTCTTCTGCCACCTCATCCGGCTTCAGCTGCGCCATCAACAGCGATGGCGGCATCACTCCGCCGTCGGAGTTGGCCGCAGCAGCCGTGGCGGTAAGAGGATACCGTTTAGCGGGAAGGCGAATGTTGTCTGGGTCACTGTTCGTCATGTGGCGCAGCGAGTACACGTGCACACAAGCCAAAATCAGGCATGCCATGTCGCATCGCCCCCAACATCTCGCTTTTTTGGGCTGAGCCCCCTGAGCGAAGCGATCCAGGGGGGGCGAAGCCCCCCAGGATTGCCCCTGTCCGTGCCTGCCTGCCTGCCTGCCTGCCTGCCTGCGTCGACAAAAAGTGCCAAACTGGCGCAAACCGCGAGTGCCACGTATTATTAATTGCTATTCCCTATTGTAGAAAAATAGGCGGCAGGAAAAACTCGGCCGGAGCGAGAAGCGACCTCGTGATGAGTCCATGGACATCTTGACTTTCTTCAGTCCGCGAGTATAGCTCTCGGCCCCTAAATATCTTACATCCATGTATCAAAACATGTCGACGACAAGCGTCTTGGGGCAAGAATGTCGAAATTGTTTGCAACAGCCAAACCATGCGTCCCCGAGCCTTAAATGTGTCGCGGCCCGGGAGCCCGCGCCCGAGCCCGGCTAGCCGTTTGCGGTGCTTGAGTGGGATGTGGGTGAGGTGCATTTGGGATATCATGGACCGTGAAGTGGCGTGGGTAAGGTGGCGTGGCGTGGCGGGGACAGGGCATGTCGGTGCCTCGGCACGGCGTTGGCATAGTTGTTGTGTGTGGTTACAAGGTGGTGAGCACGACGTGCATTCCTGTCCTTGTAGAAACCTAGGCCCGGGCCGGGGGGCCCTTATAACGCCTGCAACACTTATATATGCAGCTAGTTTGGTCCCCGAATGGGGGTGCTTATGCTCCTGTGCTCCCAAATGGAATCTAGTAACGCGGCTAACCTGGCTGGGTCCGCATTCTGCATGACGGCCTGCATTCCGCCTGTAAAATCGATCTCGCTACCCAAACGCAACTGGTCGTAGGCCGTACACCGCATGAGCACATGATTCTCATCTTCGACTTCATTTGCAACACATAGCGGGCAAATCCTCTCCTCCCTAGGTCGTCCATAGGCGCGGTTGGCAGTAAGCGGCCAGCAGCATAGGCGGAACCTCATCAAGGCCTTGTGGTGCGCAACTGGTATAAATGCTCTACTGTGCCCTTGCATGGTCAGTGGTGCCGCTCCTTCCGCACACAGCCCCATCCAATGCTTGTACTTGCTCATCTGCACGCCTGGTTGCTTGTTGTCTGATGGGAAAGTGCTTGGCTCAGACTGCAGCCGCTCGTGCTTCCACGCCTTCATTAGACTCTCTCGAAAGGCGGATACTATTTGCCCTTCAGGCAGCGGGCTACCTGCTCGGCTCTCCTCCCTTTCCGGCCTGATCATGTGCATACGGCCTTGCCATACGTCTACGCCATGCGCTGAGATAAAACGGAAAAGCCGTGCACACCACCCATCTCCCTCTGGGTGTACTAACGCGTCTTGTACTTCATCAATTAGTGCATCGTGAGCTAGGCTATCCTTCTGCACGGCAATCCTGTTGTAGAATCCAATGCAAAGCTTGGCGAAAAAGAAATGGAGTGGTAGTTGTGCTAATTCAGCAAACAGCAGGCGATGCGATGGTCGCTTCGTACCCACTGTCATCCTCATGTACTGCACTTGTAATTTGACGGCCTCGTCTTTCAGGCATGCTTCAAACGGTCCGTGCGCCAGGTTATTGCTGTCACGCCGCCGCGGTGGTGGGCCGCCGTCCAGCATTTCCGCTAATACGTCGGGTCCCCACACTTCACAACCATATGCTAGGATGGAGCGAACTTGCACCTCAAAACAACGCATGCGTATGTCGGGGGAGAAAATCCTCAAACGGTTTAATCTATTAGTAAGCGCGTACATAGCACGCCGCGCAGCCTCACATAGCGTCTCTCTGCAGGCGGCAAAAGCACGTCCAGGGCCGTAGACTAGTCCCAGATACCGTGCCTTGTCCACCGCAGGGATGGGCTGCCCTGCCAGCCGCAGCCCACTGCACTCATCGTTCAATCTACGACGCTCCTGGTCGTCTGAAGTGAACACCAGACGTTCACACTTTGCGACGTTTGCTTTCATACCAAATGCTTCGCAGAAAGTATCCACAAGTGACAACAGGTGCCGCATACGCTCAGGGGTGGTGGCTAGCAGCGAAACATCGTCAGCGTACATTAGGAGCGACAGCTTCTTACCGTTTAACTCAGGGGTGCCCGCTGTGCTTGCAGTGTCCAACCAGTCCTCGTGCGCATCAATATACTCTGCCAAAGTTTCAATAAAGAGCCCGAACAGCTCTGTGCTCAGTGGGCACCCTTGCTTGACTCCTTGCGTTGCCTCAAAAGCAGCGCTCAGTTTGCCATCGGCTTTAACCGTCATCATGACCTTTTCATATGCGGCTTGTATGGCCTCCAACAGCCGCCCTGACACGCCCTTTTCCCGCAGCCGTAGCCACAAGAGGGGGCGCGGCACCTTGTCAAACGCCTTCTCAAAATCAATCTGTACAACAATCATTGGTGGTGCTCCTGCACGTGTGTGCTTTGTCACCAGGTGCCTCAGGACAAACAGATGGTGGGCAGTACCGTATTTCCGCCTGAAACCAGCCTGAGCTGGGTGCCTCCACTTGAACAACTCGCCTGCTCGTGCTAGCCTGTTCAGAAGGATAGATGCATAACACTTAGCCAACGCTCCGCCTACTGCAATGCCCCTGTAGTTGCCGGGCGTCTTCACATCGCCCTTTCTCTTGTAAATTGGCGTCAGCACTGTGGTTGTGAACTGTTCCGGAAAACTTTCATCTCCGTCTTGCGCCCGCCAGATGCGGTTAAACAACACTTCTAGAACAGGTGCTACCCGGTTCACCGGCGGGATGGGGGGGTCTGCCCTGGGGTCTCCCTGCGTCTTTGCGTACTTGTAGCATTCCGATGGCGCGGCTTCCGTGCCTGGGGCCTTGCCATTCGGTAGCCTCTCTAAAGCATGAGTCACTTCGTCTATCGAGATATCGCTGTTCAATATGCTATCTAACTCAGCCCATTCCTCGTCATCATACATCGAATCTCGCCAGCCATCTTCGTCACAGCAGTACGCCAGTAAACGCTTTGCAGCGCTGTCGTCAACTGTTCCTGCCCCATCATTCAGTAGCCGTGCAAAGTGATCACGGAAGCCATCTGCCGTGATGGGGGATTTGCTCGTGCACCGCTCCTCAATCATCTTCCACAGTGCTTTAGCGTCGGCTCTGCACCGTGCTACCCTATCCCGCATCACTTGCGCATCATGGGCGGCTCTAGCCCTGCGTTTTGCGCGGCAGTACACTGATCTCGCGGCCCGCATCGCTTCCCACCTTTCTCCTTCCTTCACAACTGGTTTGCCAAGCGCTACTTTCGCCTGGACGAGCGCGGCACGCGCCACCGCACATTCCTCATTCCACCACGGGGTCTCGGTCTCTCGCAGATGAGCAGGCCTGCTCTGCCCAAACGCCTTCTCCAATACTCCACTTAGGCACTTGCTCAACGCTTCGACCGCCTCGGTAGTGCTGTACCGCCCTTGCTCCAAGTGGCCTTTTAGCTCTGTTAATTTGCTTACTACTGGCGACTCATCTTGATCGAAAAGATTGCTATAGCGCTCACTCTTCTGCGCATTGAATGCAGTGCGTGGACGCTTTGCCTTCGCCTGGCCTTCAGTACTTGCTTGACCCTCCACCTCCCAGCTCAAAGTCAGCGTAACAGGCCTGTGATCACTCGCATAACCGGCGCCCCTGCGCGCCCATCTCAGCAGCTCACCCACGTCTACTGACGTCACCGATTGGAATAAAGTTGGCGATGCAATGCATAAGTCAATGACGCTTCCCCCCTCCTCCCCTTTTGGGAAGGTGATTCGACCCGACTCATCCCCTGGTGCCCTGCCGTTCAGTAACACAAAACCTTGAGAACGGCACATACGCGCTAGAAATTCGCCAAAACAGTTTGCGTGCTTATCCTGAGAAGCCCTGGCCGGCAACCCCGCGTAATCCTCTGGACTAGGCATCGACGTGAGTGCTCCACCCAGTGCCGTGATATGCTCAACTTGTTCAAGCGCTGCTAGTTGGTCGAGATCCGGTATATCACTAAGCCCTGCCGGCATACGCGCATTGAGGTCACCTACCAGTAGCACCTCTTCGCCGTTCTGCCGCATCGCCGAGATAGCCTGCTGGAGCCTTCCAAAGACGGCCTCAGCTGTGGCTTCCCTTGCCACACGCGTTTTGCCGCCGTCCTTGTATACGCGCGAGGTTTCTGGCGCAAGGTAACAACATCCTAAAAGCAGGCTGTCTCCATCTTTGGAGCGTATCCGCATCCACACGACTTCACACCCTGTAAGACTCACGTCTGTCCTTAAATGCATCACTCCGCCCATCAGACACTCACGCACATAAACTGCAACGCCGCCAAAATCCGATCTTATAGCTTCTTGCGATCTATGTGCACGAAAGACTGAGTATCCGTCTAGTTCTATACGGCCGTCTGTCACACGATGTGTTAGGTGTGCTTCGGAAATGACCAGGATGTCGTGCGCTCGTGCGGCTTTATTGATGTTGCGGTCGTGAAGCTTGCAAGAGCCTCCAGCGAGAAGTCCGTGAGCGTTCCATGCCCAGACACTTATGCCTCCCCGGCCCCCGTCCCACTAATCCTGGGCATTACCCATGTCCGTATCCGTATCCGCGCTCAGACCCATGTCGTGCAGCGGTACAAACCGATACATAGTGGCCAGTCCCGCTGGATGGGCTTGCAAGGGTGCTGTTCATGTCGCCGGTGCCCATCGTCACATCCCTTGCGCTACATGGGGCTCAGCCCATTTTCCAGCTGTACAAAGCTGACACCCCTTGTTCCTGCACCACCCAGGGCGGCTGCCGCATCGACTGGTACAATAGTGCGCGGTCGTACACGAACAAGATCCCCGTGCCCCTGCGGGTGACCTCCACCGCGGATGCGCACTTTGTGGACGCGGATTTCATCCTGGTACGTGCGGGGCCGGGCTGGCCGCTGGCGTGTGCGGGCCGCCAGGGAAGGGACGCAAAGGCAAGGGAAGACCGGAAGCAAAAGTTACTGTCTTGATTGGTATTAGCAAAGTATGTACGCACGCACGCCGGTAGTTGTCTTGCATATCAATCTCTGCACTTTTACGGCTATCCCTGCTGCCTTGCATTACATTCCAGGAGACTGTGAATCTGGGCGGAGCCCCAGTCGTCGGCATGTCGTGTGCCGGGCAGTCGCTGAGTTCCGGAGCTGCCCTGGCTTTCACGACTTGGACTCTGGCTCAGGTGCGCTTGACTCCATGCACTTCAACACGGGAGCAGCCGTCCTCTAGGCCAGCTTGGAGGCTGGTGTTTAGAGGCCCGGAGAGGCACGAAGCAGCCGGCAATCTGGTGGGCAACGGCCCAGCCGGACGTTAGGCGTCATGCCGTGAGGCGTCATGCCGTCACGTCCGGCTGGGGGGCAACGGGACGGGGAGTGGCTAGGGAAACCGTGCGTGCTTGGTGCCGTTGCGGATTCTCTTTCATGTACGTGTTGGGTAGAATACGCATTGCGGTTGCCTGAGGTGCGTAAAAGGCCTGTCGCCATCTGTCACAGTGCGCCCCGCGCACTGTTGATATCGGTACCCGCAAAATTCTATGTAGATTGTGTTATACAGTACTGTATTTCCAACCCGCCCGAACAACGAAATGCGTACAAGTGCCCAGGCGGCCAGCTCAGGCGACGTCCTTTTCGTTCACGCCGTGTTATTATTTCCTGCTTGTAGCAGTTGGTCTCAACAGTCGTCATTCGCGTGCGGATAGGCATCGGGCGGTGCCGCCCGCGTACACAGGGGAACCCCTGCGCGTACATAACTGTGCGACGTCGGCAACGGGGTCGCCCGCGGGCTGGCAAACTGTTATGCACATGAAGCGTTAATGGGCGTAGCACGCTCTGTTCGGGCCACTCGACCAAAGAGCATGTATGGATATCGGCGAACCTCACCTCACCTCGGCGCTGACCCCCCTCTTCCCCTGCCTTCGCGGCCGCAGGTCACCTTTGTGGCGACTGACCCAGATGCGGGCGCCTCCATCTCGGTCACCAGCAGCGGGGGACTGCCGGCAGGTGCGGCCCTGTCCGCCAGCTCGGGCGCAGCGCCCTTCACCACGGTGTTCTCATGGACGCCCACCGCGGCCTCCCCCAGCTCCGGCGTGGTGCAGCTCATCTTCAAAGACAACACCAACCTGCAGGCCTCGGCGTCATTCACATTCACCATGGCATACACTCCGGGTCCCCCATCGCCTCGTCCCCCGAGCCCGACTCCCCCAAGCCCAGCTCCCCCGAGCCCCATTCCCCCATCCCCAACTCCCCCAAGCCCAATGCCTCCATCCCCAGCTCCGCCAAGCCCCCACCCCCCGTCTCCGTCTCCTCCATATCCAAGCCCACTTCCTCCTTCCCCGGCTCCGCCAAGCCCCCTGCCCCCTTCCCCGGTCCCGCCGAACCCAAAGCCTCCATCGCCTGCGCCGCCCAGTCCGAAGCCGCCCAGCCCTGCACCGCCCAGCCCTGAGCCTCCGTCTCCGGAGCCGCCTAGCCCTGTGCCGCCCAGCCCGGAGCCGCCTAGCCCGGAGCCTCCCAGCCCTCACCCTCCGTCGCCGGGGCCGCCTAGCCCGGAGCCTCCCAGCCCCGAACCTCCGTCGCCGTCACCGCCTAGCCCTGCGCCGCCCAGCCCGGAGCCTCCGTCGCCAGAGCCGCCTAGCCCTGCGCCGCCCAGCCCTGCACCGCCCAGCCCTGAGCCTCCGTCGCCAGAGCCGCCTAGCCCTGCGCCGCCCAGCCCGGAGCCGCCTAGCCCGGAGCCTCCCAGCCCTGAGCCTCCGTCGCCGGAGCCTCCGAGCCCTGCGCCGCCCAGCCCCGAACCTCCGTCGCCGGAGCCTCCGAGCCCTGCGCCGCCCAGCCCGGAGCCTCCCAGCCCGGAGCCTCCAAGCCCCGAGCCTCCGTCGCCAGAGCCGCCTAGCCCTGCGCCGCCCAGCCCGGAGCCGCCTAGCCCGGAGCCTCCCAGCCCTGAGCCTCCGTCGCCGGAGCCTCCGAGCCCTGCGCCGCCCAGCCCCGAACCTCCGTCGCCGGAGCCTCCGAGCCCTGCGCCGCCCAGCCCGGAGCCTCCCAGCCCGGAGCCTCCCAGCCCGGGTCCTCCCAGCCCCGAACCTCCGTCGCCGTCACCGCCTAGCCCTGCGCCGCCCAGCCCCGACCCTCCGTCGCCGGAGCCGCCCAGCCCGGAGCCTCCCAGCCCGGAACCTCCCAGCCCCGAGCCTCCGTCGCCGGAGCCTCCGAGCCCTGCGCCGCCCAGCCCGGAGCCGCCTAGCCCGGAGCCTCCCAGCCCTCAGCCTCCGTCGCCGGAGCCGCCCAGCCCGGAGCCTCCCAGCCCGGAGCCTCCCAGCCCCGAGCCTCCGTCGCCGGAGCCGCCTAGCCCTGCGCCGCCCAGCCCCGAGCCGCCTAGCCCGGAGCCTCCCAGCCCTCAGCCTCCGTCGCCGGAGCCACCTAGCCCTGCACCACCCAGCCCGGAGCCTCCCAGCCCGGAGCCTCCCAGCCCCGAACCTCCGTCGCCGGAGCCGCCTAGCCCTGCGCCGCCCAGCCCTGCGCCGCCTAGCCCGGAGCCTCCCAGCCCGGAGCCTCCCAGCCCCGAGCCTCCGTCGCCGGAGCCTCCGAGCCCTGCGCCGCCCAGCCCGGAGCCGCCTAGCCCGGAGCCTCCCAGCCCTCAGCCTCCGTCGCCGGAGCCGCCCAGCCCGGAGCCTCCCAGCCCGGAGCCTCCAAGCCCCGAGCCTCCGTCGCCAGAGCCGCCTAGCCCTGCGCCGCCCAGCCCGGAGCCTCCCAGCCCGGGTCCTCCCAGCCCCGAACCTCCGTCGCCGTCACCGCCTAGCCCTGCGCCGCCCAGCCCCGACCCTCCGTCGCCGGAGCCGCCCAGCCCGGAGCCTCCCAGCCCGGAACCTCCCAGCCCCGAGCCTCCGTCGCCGGAGCCTCCGAGCCCTGCGCCGCCCAGCCCGGAGCCGCCTAGCCCGGAGCCTCCCAGCCCTCAGCCTCCGTCGCCGGAGCCGCCCAGCCCGGAGCCTCCCAGCCCGGAGCCTCCAAGCCCCGAGCCTCCGTCGCCAGAGCCGCCTAGCCCTGCGCCGCCCAGCCCGGAGCCGCCTAGCCCGGAGCCTCCCAGCCCTGAGCCTCCGTCGCCGGAGCCTCCGAGCCCTGCGCCGCCCAACCCCGAACCTCCGTCGCCGGAGCCTCCGAGCCCTGCGCCGCCCAGCCCGGAGCCTCCCAGCCCGGAGCCTCCCAGCCCGGGTCCTCCCAGCCCCGAACCTCCGTCGCCGTCACCGCCTAGCCCTGCGCCGCCCAGCCCGGAGCCTCTCAGCCCGGAGCCTCCAAGCCCCGAGCCTCCGTCGCCAGAGCCGCCTAGCCCTGCGCCGCCCAGCCCGGAGCCTCCCAGCCCGGGTCCTCCCAGCCCCGAACCTCCGTCGCCGTCACCGCCTAGCCCTGCGCCACCCAGCCCCGACCCTCCGTCGCCGGAGCCGCCCAGCCCGGAGCCTCCCAGCCCGGAACCTCCCAGCCCCGAGCCTCCGTCGCCGGAGCCGCCTAGCCCTGCGCCGCCCAGCCCCGAGCCGCCTAGCCCGGAGCCTCCCAGCCCCGAGCCTCCGTCGCCGGAGCCGCCTAGCCCTGCGCCGCCCAGCCCCGAGCCGCCTAGCCCGGAGCCTCCCAGCCCTCAGCCTCCGTCGCCGGAGCCACCTAG
>NC_057005.1:7746652-7769350 GCF_000002595.2 Chlamydomonas reinhardtii | reverse complement strand
AGCCGCCTAGCCCTGCGCCGCCCAGCCCAGTGCCGCCTAGCCCGGAGCCGCCCAGCCCGGAGCCTCCCAGCCCCGAGCCTCCGTCGCCGGAGCCTCCGAGCCCTGCGCCGCCCAGCCCGGAGCCGCCTAGCCCGGAGCCTCCCAGCCCTGAGCCTCCGTCGCCGGAGCCGCCCAGCCCGGAGCCTCCCAGCCCGGAGCCTCCCAGCCCCGAGCCTCCGTCGCCGGAGCCGCCTAGCCCTGCGCCGCCCAGCCCGGAGCCTCCCAGCCCGGAGCCTCCCAGCCCCGAACCTCCGTCGCCGGAGCCGCCTAGCCCTGCGCCGCCCAGCCCCGAGCCGCCTAGCCCGGAGCCTCCCAGCCCTGAGCCTCCGTCGCCGGAGCCTCCTAGCCCTGAGCCTCCCAGCCCGGAGCCTCCCAGCCCGGAGCCTCCCAGCCCCGAGCCTCCGAGCCCGGAGCCGCCTAGCCCTGAGCCGCCCAGCCCTGAGCCGCCTAGCCCGGAGCCTCCCAGCCCGGAGCCTCCCAGCCCCGAGCCTCCATCGCCGTCACCGCCTAGCCCTGCGCCGCCCAGCCCGGAGCCGCCTAGCCCGGAGCCTCCCAGCCCTGAGCCTCCGTCGCCGGAGCCTCCGAGCCCTGCGCCGCCCAGCCCCGAACCTCCGTCGCCGGAGCCTTCAAGCCCCGAACCTCCGTCGCCGTCGCCGCCTAGCCCTGCGCCGCCCAGCCCGGAGCCGCCCAGCCCGGGTCCTCCCAGCCCAGAACCTCCGTCGCCGGTACCGCCTAGCCCTGCGCCGCCCAGGCCCGACTCTCCGTCGCCGGAGCCGCCCAGCCCGGATCCTCCCAGCCCGGAGCCTCCCAGCCCCGATTCTCCGTCGCCGGAGCCGCCTAGCCCTGCGCCGCCCAGCCCAGTGCCGCCTAGCCCGGAGCCGCCCAGCCCGGAGCCTCCCAGCCTCGAGCCTCCGTCGCCGGAGCCTCCGAGCCCTGCGCCGCCCAGCCCGGAGCCTCCCAGCCCGGAGCCTCCAAGCCCCGAGCCTCCGTCTCCAGAGCCGCCTAGCCCTGCGCCGCCCAGCCCGGAGCCTCCCAGCCCGGAGCCTCCCAGCCCCGAGCCTCCGTCGCCGTCACCGCCGAGCCCTGCGCCGCCCAGCCCGGAGCCGCCCAGCCCGGAGCCTCCAAGCCCCGAGCCTCCGTCGCCGGAGCCTCCGAGCCCTGCGCACGCCCAGCCCGGAGCCGCCTAGCCCGGAGCCTCCCAGCCCTCAGCCTCCGTCGCCGGAGCCGCCCAGCCCGGAGCCTTCCAGCCCGGAGCCTCCAAGCCCCGAGCCTCCGTCGCCAGAGCCGCCTAGCCCTGCGCCGCCCAGCCCGGAGCCGCCTAGCCCGGAGCCTCCCAGCCCTCAGCCTCCGTCGCCGGAGCCTCCGTCGCCGGAGCCTCCCAGCCCGGAGCCTCCAAGCCCCGAGCCTCCGTCGCCGTCACCGCCTAGCCCTGCGCCGCCCAGCCCGGAGCCGCCTAGCCCGGAGCCTCCCAGCCCTGAGCCTCCGTCGCCGGAGCCTCCGAGCCCTGCGCCGCCCAGCCCCGAACCTCCGTCGCCGGAGCCTTCAAGCCCCGAACCTCCGTCGCCGTCACCGCCTAGCCCTGCGCCGCCCAGCCCGGAGCCGCCCAGCCCGGGTCCTCCCAGCCCAGAACCTCCGTCGCCGTTACCGCCTAGCCCTGCGCCGCCCAGCCCCGACCCTCCGTCGCCGGAGCCGCCCAGCCCGGATCCTCCCAGCCCGGAGCCTCCCAGCCCCGAACCTCCGTCGCCGGAGCCGCCTAGCCCTGCGCCGCCCAGCCCAGTGCCGCCTAGCCCGGAGCCGCCCAGCCCGGAGCCTCCCAGCCCCGAGCCTCCGTCGCCGGAGCCTCCGAGCCCTGCGCCGCCCAGCCCGGAGCCTCCTAGCCCGGAGCCTCCCAGCCCCGAGCCTCCGTCGCCGGAGCCGCCTAGCCCTGCGCCGCCCAGCCCGGAGCCTCCCAGCCCGAGGCCTCCCAGCCCCGAACCTCCGTCGCCGGAGCCGCCTAGCCCTGCGCCGCCCAGCCCCGAGCCGCCTAGCCCGGAGCCTCCCAGCCCTCAGCCTCCGTCGCCGGAGCCACCTAGCCCTGCACCACCCAGCCCGGACCCGCCTAGCCCTGCACCACCCAGTCCCGAGCCTCCGTCGCCGTCACCGCCGAGCCCTGCGCCGCCCAGCCCGGAGCCTCCCAGCCCGGAGCCTCCCAGCCCAGAACCTCCGTCGCCGTTACCGCCTAGCCCTGCGCCGCCCAGCCCCGACCCTCCGTCGCCGGAGCCGCCCAGCCCGGATCCTCCCAGCCCGGAGCCTCCCAGCCCCGAACCTCCGTCGCCGGAGCCGCCTAGCCCTGCGCCGCCCAGCCCAGTGCCGCCTAGCCCGGAGCCGCCCAGCCCGGAGCCTCCCAGCCCCGAGCCTCCGTCGCCGGAGCCTCCGAGCCCTGCGCCGCCCAGCCCGGAGCCGCCTAGCCCGGAGCCTCCCAGCCCTGAGCCTCCGTCGCCGGAGCCGCCCAGCCCGGAGCCTCCCAGCCCGGAGCCTCCCAGCCCCGAGCCTCCGTCGCCGGAGCCGCCTAGCCCTGCGCCGCCCAGCCCGGAGCCTCCCAGCCCGAGGCCTCCCAGCCCCGAACCTCCGTCGCCGGAGCCGCCTAGCCCTGCGCCGCCCAGCCCCGAGCCGCCTAGCCCGGAGCCTCCCAGCCCTCAGCCTCCGTCGCCGGAGCCACCTAGCCCTGCACCACCCAGCCCGGAGCCTCCCAGCCCGGAGCCTCCCAGCCCCGAACCTCCGTCACCGGAGCCGCCTAGCCCTGCGCCGCCCAGCCCTGCGCCGCCTAGCCCGGAGCCTCCCAGCCCGGAGCCTCCCAGCCCCGAGCCTCCGAGCCCTGCACCGCCTAGCCCTGCGCCGCCCAGCCCGGAGCCGCCTAGCCCGGAGCCTCCCAGCCCTGAGCCTCCGTCGCCGGAGCCTCCGAGCCCTGCGCCGCCCAGCCCCGAACCTCCGTCGCCGGAGCCTTCAAGCCCCGAACCTCCGTCGCCGTCACCGCCTAGCCCTGCGCCGCCCAGCCCGGAGCCGCCCAGCCCGGGTCCTCCCAGCCCAGAACCTCCGTCGCCGTTACCGCCTAGCCCTGCGCCGCCCAGCCCCGACCCTCCGTCGCCGGAGCCGCCCAGCCCGGATCCTCCCAGCCCGGAGCCTCCCAGCCCCGAACCTCCGTCGCCGGAGCCGCCTAGCCCTGCGCCGCCCAGCCCAGTGCCGCCTAGCCCGGAGCCGCCCAGCCCGGAGCCTCCCAGCCCCGAGCCTCCGTCGCCGGAGCCTCCGAGCCCTGCGCCGCCCAGCCCGGAGCCTCCTAGCCCGGAGCCTCCCAGCCCCGAGCCTCCGTCGCCGGAGCCGCCTAGCCCTGCGCCGCCCAGCCCGGAGCCTCCCAGCCCGAGGCCTCCCAGCCCCGAACCTCCGTCGCCGGAGCCGCCTAGCCCTGCGCCGCCCAGCCCCGAGCCGCCTAGCCCGGAGCCTCCCAGCCCTCAGCCTCCGTCGCCGGAGCCACCTAGCCCTGCACCACCCAGCCCGGAGCCTCCCAGCCCGGAGCCTCCCAGCCCCGAACCTCCGTCACCGGAGCCGCCTAGCCCTGCGCCGCCCAGCCCTGCGCCGCCTAGCCCGGAGCCTCCCAGCCCGGAGCCTCCCAGCCCCGAGCCTCCGTCGCCGGAGCCTCCGAGCCCTGCGCCGCCCAGCCCGGAGCCGCCTAGCCCGGAGCCTCCCAGCCCTGAGCCTCCGTCGCCGGAGCCGCCCAGCCCGGAGCCTCCCAGCCCCGAGCCTCCGTCGCCGGAGCCGCCTAGCCCTGCGCCGCCCAGCCCCGAGCCGCCTAGCCCGGAGCCTCCCAGCCCTCAGCCTCCGTCGCCGGAGCCGCCCAGCCCGGAGCCTTCCAGCCCGGAGCCTCCAAGCCCCGAGCCTCCGTCGCCAGAGCCGCCTAGCCCTGCGCCGCCCAGCCCGGAGCCGCCTAGCCCGGAGCCTCCCAGCCCTCAGCCTCCGTCGCCGGAGCCTCCGTCGCCGGAGCCTCCCAGCCCGGAGCCTCCAAGCCCCGAGCCTCCATCGCCGTCACCGCCTAGCCCTGCGCCGCCCAGCCCGGAGCCGCCTAGCCCGGAGCCTCCCAGCCCTGAGCCTCCGTCGCCGGAGCCTCCGAGCCCTGCGCCGCCCAGCCCCGAACCTCCGTCGCCGGAGCCTTCAAGCCCCGAACCTCCGTCGCCGTCACCGCCTAGCCCTGCGCCGCCCAGCCCGGAGCCGCCCAGCCCGGGTCCTCCCAGCCCAGAACCTCCGTCGCCGTTACCGCCTAGCCCTGCGCCGCCCAGCCCCGACCCTCCGTCGCCGGAGCCGCCCAGCCCGGATCCTCCCAGCCCGGAGCCTCCCAGCCCCGATTCTCCGTCGCCGGAGCCGCCTAGCCCTGCGCCGCCCAGCCCAGTGCCGCCTAGCCCGGAGCCGCCCAGCCCGGAGCCTCCCAGCCTCGAGCCTCCGTCGCCGGAGCCTCCGAGCCCTGCGCCGCCCAGCCCGGAGCCTCCCAGCCCGGAGCCTCCAAGCCCCGAGCCTCCGTCGCCAGAGCCGCCTAGCCCTGCGCCGCCCAGCCCGGAGCCTCCCAGCCCGGAGCCTCCCAGCCCCGAGCCTCCGTCGCCGTCACCGCCGAGCCCTGCGCCGCCCAGCCCGGAGCCGCCCAGCCCGGAGCCTCCAAGCCCCGAGCCTCCGTCGCCGGAGCCTCCGAGCCCTGCACCGCCCAGCCCGGAGCCGCCTAGCCCGGAGCCTCCCAGCCCTCAGCCTCCGTCGCCGGAGCCGCCCAGCCCGGAGCCTCCCAGCCCGGAGCCTCCAAGCCCCGAGCCTCCGTCGCCAGAGCCGCCTAGCCCTGCGCCGCCCAGCCCGGAGCCTCCCAGCCCGGAGCCTCCCAGCCCCGAGCCTCCGTCGCCGTCACCGCCGAGCCCTGCGCCGCCCAGCCCGGAGCCGCCTAGCCCGGAGCCTCCCAGCCCTGAGCCTCCGTCGCCGGAGCCTCCGAGCCCTGCGCCGCCCAGCCCCGAACCTCCGTCGCCGGAGCCTTCAAGCCCTGCGCCGCCCAGCCCCGACCCTCCGTCGCCGGAGCCGCCCAGCCCGGATCCTCCCAGCCCGGAGCCTCCCAGTTCCGATTCTCCGTCGCCGGAGCCGCCTAGCCCTGCGCCGCCCAGCCCAGTGCCGCCTAGCCCGGAGCCGCCTAGCCCGGAGCCTCCCAGCCCCGAGCCTCCGTCGCCGGAGCCTCCGAGCCCTGCGCCGCCCAGCCCGGAGCCGCCCAGCCCGGAGCCGCCCAGCCCCGAGCCTCCGTCGCCGGAGCCGCCTAGCCCTGCGCCGCCCAGCCCCGAGCCGCCTATCCCGGAGCCTCCCAGCCCCGAGCCTCCGTCGCCGGAGCCGCCTAGCCCTGCACCACCCAGCCCGGAGCCGCCTAGCCCGGGTCCTCCCAGCCCAGAACCTCCGTCGCCGTCACCGCCTAGCCCTGCGCCTCCCAGCCCCGACCCTCCGTCGCCGGAGCCGCCCAGCCCGGAGCCTCCCAGCCCGGAGCCTCCCAGCCCCGAGCCTCCGTCGCCGGAGCCTCCGAGCCCTGCACCGCCCAGCCCGGAGCCGCCTAGCCCGGAGCCTCCCAGCCCTCAGCCTCCGTCGCCGGAGCCGCCCAGCCCGGAGCCTCCCAGCCCGGAGCCGCCCAGCCCCGAGCCTCCGTCGCCGGAGCCTTCAAGCCCTGCGCCGCCCAGCCCCGACCCTCCGTCGCCGGAGCCGCCCAGCCCGGATCCTCCCAGCCCGGAGCCTCCCAGCCCCGATTCTCCGTCGCCGGAGCCGCCTAGCCCTGCGCCGCCCAGCCCAGTGCCGCCTAGCCCGGAGCCGCCTAGCCCGGAGCCTCCCAGCCCCGAGCCTCCGTCGCCGGAGCCTCCGAGCCCTGCGCCGCCCAGCCCGGAGCCGCCCAGCCCGGAGCCGCCCAGCCCCGAGCCTCCGTCGCCGGAGCCGCCTAGCCCTGCGCCGCCCAGCCCCGAGCCGCCTATCCCGGAGCCGCCCAGCCCCGAGCCTCCGTCGCCGGAGCCGCCTAGCCCTGCGCCGCCCAGCCCCGAGCCGCCTATCCCGGAGCCGCCCAGCCCCGAGCCTCCGTCGTCGGAGCCGCCCAGCCCTGCGCCGCCCAGCCCAGTGCCGCCTAGCCCGGAGCCTCCCAGCCCGGAGCCGCCTAGCCCGGAGCCTCCCGGCCCTGAGCCTCCGTCGCCGGAGCCTCCGAGCCCTGCGCCGCCCAGCCCCGAACCTCCGTCGCCGGAGCCTTCAAGCCCTGCGCCACCCAGCCCGGAGCCGCCTAGCCCGGGTCCTCCCAGCCCAGAACCTCCGTCGCCGTCACCGCCTAGCCCTGCGCCTCCCAGCCCCGACCCTCCGTCGCCGGAGCCGCCCAGCCCGGAGCCTCCCAGCCCGGAGCCTCCCAGCCCCGAGCCTCCGTCGCCGGAGCCTCCGAGCCCTGCACCGCCCAGCCCGGAGCCGCCTAGCCCGGAGCCTCCCAGCCCTCCGCCTCCGTCGCCGGAGCCGCCCAGCCCGGAGCCTCCCAGCCCGGAGCCGCCCAGCCCCGAGCCTCCGTCGCCGGAGCCGCCTAGCCCTGCGCCGCCCAGCCCCGAGCCGCCTATCCCGGAGCCTCCCAGCCCTCAGCCTCCGTCGCCGGAGCCGCCTAGCCCTGCACCACCCAGCCCGGACCCGCCTAGCCCTGCACCGCCCAGTCCCGAGCCTCCGTCGCCGTCACCGCCGAGCCCTGCGCCGCCCAGCCCGGAGCCTCCCAGCCCGGAGCCTCCCAGCCCCGAGCCTCCGTCGCCGGAGCCGCCTAGCCCTGCGCCGCCCAGCCCGGAGCCTCCCAGCCCCGAACCTCCGTCGCCGGAGCCTCCGAGCCCTGCGCCGCCCAGCCCAGTGCCGCCCAGCCCGGAGCCTCCCAGCCCCGAGCCTCCGTCGCCGGAGCCGCCTAGCCCTGCGCCGCCCAGCCCGGAGCCTCCCAGCCCGGAGCCTCCAAGCCCCGAGCCTCCGTCGCCGGAGCCGCCTAGCCCTGCGCCGCCCAGCCCTGCGCCGCCTAGCCCGGAGCCTCCCAGCCCTCAGCCTCCGTCGCCGGAACCACCTAGCCCTGCACCACCCAGCCCGGACCCGCCTAGCCCTGCACCGCCCAGTCCCGAGCCTCCGTCGCCGTCACCGCCGAGCCCTGCGCCGCCCAGCCCGGAGCCTCCCAGCCCGAGGCCTCCCAGACCCGAACCTCCGTCGCCGGAGCCGCCGAGCCCGGCGCCGCCGAGCCCGGAGCCTCCCAGCCCGGAGCCGCCCAGCCCCGAGCCTCCGTCGCCGGAGCCGCCTAGCCCTGCGCCGCCCAGCCCCGAGCCGCCTAGCCCGGAGCCTCCCAGCCCTCAGCCTCCGTCGCCGGAGCCACCTAGCCCTGCACCACCCAGCCCGGACCCGCCTAGCCCTGCACCGCCCAGTCCCGAGCCTCCGTCGCCGTCACCGCCGAGCCCTGTGCCGCCCAGCCCCGACCCTCCGTCGCCGGAGCCGCCCAGCCCGGACCCGCCTAGCCCTGCGCCGCCCAGTCCCGAGCCTCCGTCGCCGTCACCGCCGAGCCCTGCGCCGCCCAGCCCGGAGCCTCCCAGCCCCGAACCTCCGTCGCCGGAGCCGCCTAATCCTGCGCCGCCAAACCCAGTGCCGCCTAGCCCAGAGCCTCCCAGCCCGGAGCCTCCCAGCCCCGAGCCTCCGTCGCCGGAGCCTCCGAGCCCTGCGCCGCCCAGCCCGGAGCCTCCCAGCCCGGATCCTCCCAGCCCCGAACCTCCGTCGCCGTCACCGCCTAGCCCTGCGCTGCCCAGACCCGACCCTCCGTCGCCAGAGCCGCCTAGCCCTGCGCCGCCCAGCCCCGAACCTCCTTCGCCGGAGCCGCCTAGCCCTGCGCCGCCCAGCCCGGAGCCTCCTAGCCCGGAGCTTCCCAGCCCGGAGCCTCCGTCGCCGGAGCCTCCGAGCCCTGCGCCGCCCAGCCCCGAACCTCCGTCGCCGGAGCCTCCGAGCCCTGCGCCGCCCAGCCCCGAACCTCCGTCGCCGGAGCCTCCGAGCCCTGCGCCGCCCAGCCCCGAACCTCCCAGCCCGGATCCTCCCAGCCCCGAACCTCCGTCGCCGTCACCGCCTAGCCCTGCGCTGCCCAGACCCGACCCTCCGTCGCCGGAGCCGCCCAGCCCGGAGCCTCCCAGCCCCGAGCCTTCCAGCCCCGAGCCTCCGTCGCCAGAGCCGCCTAGCCCTGCGCCGCCCAGCCCGGAGCCTCCCAGCCCGGAGCCTCCCAGCCCCGAACCTCCGTCGCCGGAGCCGCCTAGCCCTGCACCGCCCAGCCCAGAGCCTCCCAGCCCGGTGCCTCCCAGCCCCGAGCCTCCGTCGCCAGAGCCGCCTAGCCCTGCGCCGCCCAGCCCAGAGCCGCCTAGCCCGGAGCCTCCTAGCCCTGCGCCTCCGTCGCCGGAGACTCCCAGCCCTGCGCCGCCAAGCCCGGAGCCTCCCAGCCCCGAGCCTCCGTCGCCGGAGCCGCCTAGCCCTGCGCCGCCCAGCCCGGAGCCTCCCAGCCCGGAGCCTCCAAGCCCCGAGCCTCCGTCGCCAGAGCCGCCTAGCCCTGCGCCGCCCAGCCCGGAGCCTCCTAGCCCGGGCCCGGATCCACCGTCGCCGGAGCCTCCGAGCCCTGCGCCGCCCAGCCCCGAGCTTCCGTCGTCGGAGCCGCCCAGCCCTGCGCCGCCCAGCCCGGAGCCTCCCAGCCCGGAGCCTCCCAGCCCGGAGCCGCCCAGCCCCGAACCTCCTTTGCCGGAGCCGCCCAGCCCTGCGCCGCCCAGCCCGGAGCCTCCCCGCCCCGAGCCTTCGTCGCCGGAGCCGACTAGCCCTGCGCCGCCCAGCCCTGCGCCGCCCAGCCCGGTGCCTCCGTCGCCGGAGCCGCCCAGCCCTGCGCCGCCCAGCCCCGGACCTCCTTCGCCGGAGCCTCCCAGCCCTGTGCCGCCCAGCCCGGAGCCTCCCAGCCCCGAGCCTCCGTCGCCAGACCCGCCTAGGCCGGAGCCTCCCAGCAACGAACCTCCGTCGCCGGAGCCGCCTAGCCCACCACAGCCCAGCCCCGGGCCTCCGTCACTGCAACCACCAATACCAATGCCTCGACCAGGCAGTTCGCTTCAACCTAGTCCCGAGCGTCCAGTCCCGCAGCCTCCGGGAAATCCTATTGTGGCACCCAATACATGCAGCAGTTTGAGCTCAGGAGTGAATGCATCGACCGTCTGCACAGATCCCTCTCTGCTTCAGGGAGTGGTTCCGGGACCAGTTGACATGACGCAGCTGTACTTGGCCGCGGGCATCACATTCCCATCGTCCTCCAACTCCAGCAACACCACCACCGGCTCCTACGTGGTGACCGCCTCCAACCCGGACGTGGTGAGCCCCGACAACAGCACGCAGCTGCTTCGCATCGTGGCGGGCCTGGCCGGCATTGACAACTGCGTGCTGGTGCCGCCGGGCCTGGTGGGCTTCAGCGGCTACTTCGCGACGCTGCTGGCCAACGCTTCCATCCAGCTCTACACCGGGGGCATGTGCGACTCGGGCACGGAGATGGGGGGCGCGTTGGCCATTCCCGCCGCCGCCACAACAGCCGGCGCAAGCAGCAGCCCCAGCCCGTCGCCGGCGGCGCACAGGCGCATGCTGCTCTCAGCTAGCTCAGCAATGGGCGGTCGCCTCCGGCGCATGCTAGAGGACAGCAATGCGACCGCCGGCGGCAGCGGAGACAGTGCTGCTGGGGCGTCCAGTCCCGAGCCCGCCCCCATTCCCCTGCAGCAACTGCAGGCGCCCGCGGACGTGTTTTCGGGCGGCCAGGTGGCATTCAGCTTGCGCCTGTATGCGCCGCTTAGTGAGGCTGGTGGGGCGGGCGACACGTCCGTGCGCAACGCCATTGTTGCAGGTAGGCCCTGTAAATAGTTGGGATGGGTGGATCAAGGGGTACGGTATGAGGGTGGCAGCCTACATGGCAGCAACGGCCTGAGCGCATTGCGGCGATTGGGGTGTCCTTCATTTGTTATTGTCGCTGCTGTCCCTGCGGCCGCCCCTAATAGCTAGGTTGCCACTAAGCACGTCGCTGTCCGGGCTGCCCCTGCACAGATCAACTTATATTTATGCTCCGTGTACTCCAAGAGCTAGTGCCCATGCCGCCCAGCCCCCCAACGCCGTCGCCACGGACGGAGGTCTCCCCGGACACGGCGCGGACATGGCTGCCGCCGCCGCCGCCGCCCCCGCCTCCTGTGGACGAGGCCCCGCCATCGCCACGGCCGCCTGTGCCTCCACCGCCGCCGCCAAGCCCCCGCCCTCCCATCCCAGCGCCCTCCACACCTTCACCCAGCACGTTGCAAACTGCAGTCAGCAGCCCTCCGCAGCGGCCCCCACCACCGGTGCCGTCGCCACCCTTGCCCGCGGCGCCACCCCCTTCTCCCTCGCCACCACCGCCTCCCTCGCCGGCACCTCCCCCGCCTCCCTCGCCTCCCCCAGGCTCTCCCCCTCTCCCGCCTCCGCCTCCGCAGCCCCCGGCCCCGCCTGTCCTGGAGGTGTTGTGGGCGGCCTCCAGCGCCGGCCCCGTGGACCCCTACGGCAACAGCACCGCCCTGGGCTCAGCCAGCCGCCTGCTGGGCGCGCCGCGGCCCGGCGCCGCCAAGCGCACCACGTGCGGCAACGACTGGGGTACCCTCACCTGGGTGCCCACCCTGCCCACGCCCCGCTGGGTGGCGGTGCGCTTCGCGGCTCCCTCCACTGCTGCCTCCGATGCAAACGGCCCCGCCACCCCCACAATCAACCTGTCTTCTGTGCGGCGGCTGGGCGTGTACGTGCTGAACCTGGGCCCCCTGTCGCCCGCCATCACCCGCATCGACCTGCTGCTGCTGCCGGAGGCGGAGGCGGCCAGCGCGGAGACGGCGTCCATCAGCGGGGCGGCACAGGAGGACTGGCCGCTGGTTGAGGTGCCGGTGTACCTGGGGTCGGCGGGCGCGTCCGACCTGCAGTGCCCGGCGCTCAACTGGATTGCTGTGGAGCCCAAGGCGGTGGCGCGGGCGGCGGCGAAGGCCGCAACAGCCAACAGCACCGCGGCCGCGGGCGCCACCGCCCGTGCCGTCAGCAAGGCGCCACAAGGCTGGGTGGTGGTGGGTGCGCGCCTGAGCGCCAGCAACGCACCCGTGGACAGCAAGGCCCAGCTGCCGCAGATACACGCCCTGGGTCTGGAGTGGGAGGTGCGGCCGCCGCCTGCAGGAGGGGGGACGGCTGCGGGCACACCCGCGCAGCAGGCAGCCAGCAGCCGCGCCAAACGCCCGCCGCCCGTGCCACCACCCGCCGCGGCGGCGGCGGGGGCCGCAGCTGCTGACCGGAGCCGCATCGCAGGCTCCAAGGGCCGACGCAGGCACCGCCGGTAGGGTGGCGAATAAAGTAGGATGCATGCCTTCTTGTGCTGATGCGTCTATGCGCACCCAGCAGTGAATAAAATCTGCTTGTGTGCAGACTTATTAGCCATACACTGTGCATGTGCACTGTGCATGTGCACTGTGCATGTGCGTGTGCTGATGCGTCTATGCGCCCTCAGCAGTAATAGGATGATGCTTACGAGTACGCTTACCAGCCATACACTGTGCATGTGTGTGGGCGAACAGCTTTTATGCGTGGGCGTTGTAAAATATACGAACATTATTCAATGGGATGGAGGTTGGGAACTTTGCATATAGGATGGCCCGAGTCTCGAATTCAGTGCGTGGCCTGGGTAGTCAGGTGGCATGTTGCCCCCCTGGACAAAGGATGTCGAGCCGCTGAGATAGTGGCGCCTGCTGTGGGTTGACCGCCTGCAGTGGCACGAGCTGAGGCAGGCATGCACGCCATCACAGAGACGGGGTGTTGGAAATGACGTCATAGGCACGAGTACCGTACAGATGCGTGGCAGGAGTTTCCCGGTGCGTCACGGCACGACCTATGCCGGCGGATTGTTCGATTGGCACGGCCTGCATGCATGGCATGTGGTTATGACTTGCTTATTATTTAATTAGTTCAAATTGCGCCCTTCACGACATGGCATAGATGCTGTTAGTTCATAAATCGCCAGGTCTCAGACCTGGGCTGGAAGGTACGTGATCTGCGGTCAGTGTTTTGAAATGTTCGTGCTACCGGTAGTGGCACGCGGGGTGACTGGTGAGGGTCACAATGGGACGGTCGGAGTTAGTGTAGATGGACAACGGCCACAGTTAGAATGAGATAAACAACTGGCTTTGTGTGGCTCAGACGCTCAGTGCCTGGCATAGTGTATGGGTCAGACACTCAGTGCGGTGGCTCTCTGCGGTGCTCAGTAGAGTATCTGTCCCCGCTGGTCTGCGCTAACAGCGCTAAAGTGTTGACGATATAATGCATTGATGAGTAATGCTCCCAAAATCAACCAGTAATCAGCAGCCCGGTCTTCATCTTGAGCGGCAGCGGCTGCCTGGGGTGCAGCGACACGCGGAAGCGCTGGTACATGCGCACCAGCGCCACCTTAGTCACCTGGGGGGGGGCGGGCGTCCCCCGCCCCGCCCCCGCACACGTAATGCGCTCGCGCTCTCTCGTCCGCGCCTGGGCCACTGACTCTGACTCTGACGGCCATGTAGAGTGGGCTGACATGCGCCATCATTGAACAGGCGCGGGGCTGCTCCTCGGCAGAGTTCAAGGACAAAGGGGTCAGCTTTGTACAGCTGGAAAATGGGCTGAGCCCCGCAGCATCTGGCAGGACTGACTGCAAATCGGTAGCCGGACGATGGCCCCACGTCTACCCCCAAGGGGAAGCGCGGCATGGACCTTGGGGTTCGGGCCACCAGGAGCGTACTACAGTAGGGCCCGGTAGGGTACGCACATCCCAGGGGGGGGGGGTAGGAAACAAAGTGCCAGACCCCATGCCCCGAAATCCCCCGGGACCCCCCTTGAGGGGACGACCGACCCCCCGATGGACAAAACCTTGCTGTTCAGGGGTTGAAACACCTCCATTTAATACCAAAGTGGTGTCAATCGACTCCTCTTGACGAGCACTATCACTCCGTGTCATCAGCGGTCCTGTTCTGAGACTTCGGTCACCGGCGGGATCCTATCCATGGAAATCCCCTCGACCCAGACCACCCCGCGCTCAACTCTCTGCCGCGTGACGAATGGACAATGTGCATCGGCAGCCTTGTTAGACGTGAACTCGTGCGCACCAGCGCTTCGGAGCCCAGCTGTGTCAGTGCGCATGTGTTGAATGTGGAGACATGTCCCGACATGTCCACGCCCGGACGCGCAACTTAGCCCTCCCACGCTTTGTTTGTGCTTTTTACGTCATAACGTGCACATATGAGCCTCGTACTGCTGCGTTTGGCCCCTAGTTCTGCTTGTGGGGCGCTTCCCGAAATCCGCCAGGATGGGCTCCCGAAACCCGACGGACCCCCAGGGACGAGGACCGACCCCCCAACTTTGGCGGCCCAGAACTTCCTCACCAGACACCCCCTTAAGAAACTAAAAGTACGTGCATAATGCTCTCCTAAAGCTCTGTAATTTTGAGCATGGGGTAAGAATCTGAGCTTTCTACCCCCCCCCCTGCACATCCACCCCGTTGCGGGCAAAGGGGGTGCAGTATCCAGTGGACGTATCTTGTTTTCAGGGCAATGTCTGAAGACAAGAACGGCCGGCTGGCCGCCGACTTCTTTCTGGGTATAGGGCGGTTTGGGGGCTTTCCCATAGGAATGCGGACAAAACCCGCCCCTAACCCGGGCCGACAAAGTCTAGCCCCAGACATTAGGCCCCCGAAGGAACGTCCAGAAAACGGCCAAAATGGTCGATTACTGTCTGGAGACGTTAAGAAAGGAGCCGGTGCACAGTGGACGCCCACTAGCGGACCGCCAAGCGATCCATGGGGCGTGCCATGTAAGCATCATGTTGGGCCAACGTCATGAAACGAGGGAGGATGAACCCTGACGAACAGCAGGAGAGGATACCGTACAGGGCACATTAGGTAGCAGCACGCAGCGTAAAGACCTAGCAGACTACTGGGCGGCATCGCCGCTATGCTTCATATGCATGCGTGCACGTACGGTCTGCAGGGTTGAACATAATGGCAGCATGGCTAGTTGTAAGTCGCGACTCGCGCGGTGCGAACCGGGGCTGGCACGAGGCTCGACACGGCGGATGTCGCCACGATGCCGCGCTCCGAATCGCCGGTCCGGCCGTGTCAGCTGCCGCCCTATTATGTTTGGCCGCTCTTCCATTTTCAGGATGCTGCCAAGCGTATAATTCTACTACTAAGTAGGTCCCGGAGGACAGTGTACAAGCCGTAATGTCGCAACGTTTTCTGTATTGTGGTACTGCTGCAGCCCTTGTTCCCCTTTGTTTCATGACTGCATTCCAGCCGACACCGGTACTCCCAAGGCAGATCGAAACCGATGTTCGTCCGACTAGGACTGGGAGTGGGAACAAGAATCACTCGCGGCATGATAAGTTGTGAAGATAGAGTGCATCCTATTGCAATTGTCAATAACAAACATTACCGCTGCAGTCAGAAGGCGCATCATTTCACCTTGGAAGGCGCCCATGGCCAACTCCTCCCTGGCCAGTATTATTGTGTGACAGAGCTGAATACTAGATGGAGGCCTAGTCCACATGATGCATTCACTCTATGGAAACATCCTGCTGCGAAGCCCTAGCACGCTGCGATGCATAATGCACATGTTCGTTCCCTTGGGAGGTAGCCGTTGACGGGCCATCCGGACTACCGTACTGTTATAGGGATGCGACATTGGTCCGCGGACATCGCCGCTTTCCTTGTCCTGCTGGCCGTGGCATGGACACATGGCGTCGGCGCTTCCCATTACCGAGGCGGCCTCATTGAATACACAAGCAGCGGCTCACAAACAACATTCACTGTCACCCAGTCCTGGAGGTTAGTGTGGGCTGGCGCAGATAGCTTACCAAATGTAAGATGTGATAATGGGTCTCTGTGAAACTCCACACGCGCACGGTTCTCGCATGCGTGCGCCCGCAACCAGACATGTTACAGTTTGCACTATATATATCTCACACACCACTGCCACGGCGACGTTGGCTTTGTGACTTGTGAGTGTGACTTGGCGCCCGCCGCACACGTGCATTAGGATGGAGTAATCCCTCAAGCGCCCCCGCGACCTTGCTTTACCCGGGGGCCTCAGCAGCCGTAGATTGACTCATGTGATTTCGACTGATTGACACACAGGAGCGACTCCTTGGATTACACATCCGTCAATGGGTGCGGCGTGTCGGCCTCCACGTCGTACTCATCCGGCAACATCATCGGGTCGGGCACGGATTCCGCCGGCAACTCCTACACTACCACCAGGTGGGTGCAGGAGGTAGAGGGTGTACCTGGCTGCAGCTAGGCTTCGGCTGCAATGCTGCGACCGGCGCACGCACGGACTACGCGCATGCTACCGATACCGTGCATGCACTACCGGTACCTATCTATCCACCTGCACGTGTTCATACACACGGCACACGAGAGATGGCTGGGCGCGAACAGCGCAGCCGAGCCTCTGAGCTAGCAGGCGGGCAATGACCGCTATTCTCTGAGCAAGGCAGAGTCACTGTACATATGCGCCTTGCTGGTAGCGGACACTCATCACACGCACAGCGCCTCCATCCATGCATAACATGTGTACCACGCTTTGCTTGTGTACCTGGCAATACAGGACCACTTTTGTGGTCTCCACTCCAACGAGCACGTGCCGGGTCTACTTCTCCACTTGTTGTCGGATCAGGTAGGTGCGTGGGCATGTGTGGGTGTGCAGGTGTGGTGTGCTGGCAGGTGCATGCGTGCCTGGGTGGCGGCGGGTGTGGCTGCTGGGGTTGCTGCCGACGCCCAAGCAGGGCGTCCCACCCAAGGTCCTTGCCGCAGGATATGCATGTGGTCTGTCCAATTGCAAGTCCTTCCTTCAAAGAAGGGTCGCCTGCAGAGGGCCCTGACAGACAACGGGATTTGCAGTGTGCCCAAGCCTCTTGAAACTTGGAGTCGTATGCACCAGCTAACGTTATATGAACACTCCATTGCGGCAGCCTCGCTTGAGGTTCCGTATCCTACCTACATCACTGGTCCATCCCATCTGCATGCATGTTTCCCTGCCACTCACCCTCACTCACCCATCACCCATCATGCGCCCATCTTGACCCGCGCGCACGTAGCGCACTTGTAACCGGCGGTGATGGTGACTTCAAGTCGACTGCGCAATTCACCACCTCCACCCGCAACTCGCTGAAGACCGCCGCAGCCGCTGTGATGCAAGTGGGCAAGGCCTCATCGGCAGGGGTGAGTGTACGCTCCTAGCAGCCAGCTAGCACGACTGCGGCCTTCCTGTGCGTGTGTGGGGCGATCTTTCCTCCGCTGTGCCCATCTCTATCGCCGGCTGCTGCAGGCGTACGCCAGTGTGCTGGTGCCTGTGTCTTCTGCCACCTCATCCGGCTTCAGCTGTGCCATCAACAGCGATGGCGGCATCACTCCGCCGTCGGAGTTGGCCGCAGCAGCCGTGGCGGTGAGCGAGAGAATACCGTATAGCTGGAAGGCAGATGTTGTCTGGGTCACTGTTCATCATGTGGCGCAGCGATTACACGTGCACACAAGCCAAAGTCAGGTGTGCCATGTCCCATCGCCCTCAACATCTCGCTTTTCCCGCGCCATCCAGGGCGGCTGCCGCATCGACTGGTACAACAGTGCGCGGTCGTACACGAACAAGATCCCCGTGCCCCTTCGGGTGACCTCCACCGCGGATGCGCACTTTGTGGACGCGGATTTCATCCTGGTGCGTGCGGGGCCGGGCTGGCCGCTGGCGTGTGCCGGCCGCCAGGGAAGGGACGCAAAGGCAAGGGAAGACCGGAAGCAAAAGTAACTGTGCGGTATTAGCGAAGTATGTACGCACGCACGCCGGTAGTTGTCTTGCATATCAATCTCTGCAAGTTTACGGCTGCCCCTGCTGTCTTGCATTACATTCCAGGAGACTGTGAATCTGGCCGGAGCGCCAGTCGTCGCCATGTCGCGTTCCGGGCAGTCGCTGAGTTCCGGAGCTGCTCTGACTTTCACGACTGGGACTATGGCTCAGGTGCGCTTGACTCCATGCACTTCAACACGGGAGCAGCCGTCCTCTAGGCCAGCTTGGAGGCTGGTGTTTAGAGGCCCGGAGAGGCACGAAGCAGCCGGCAATCTGGCGGGGCAGTCCCTGGTCCCAGGGAGGGGATGGGGACAGGAAAGCTTGCGTACCCTGGTCAAGGCCTTGGTGCCATGACGCCGTTACGAACTCTCCATGTATTGAAGTCCCGAGTTTGGTGACTGCACAAGTTGCCAAAGGGTTTTTTTTGTAAGGGGCCAGAAATGCACTTCTTCGCCTAGGGCGCCTGTGCTGAGGACATACAAAAAGGCCCGTCGCCATCTGTCAAAGTGCGCGTTTTGACATTGATACCTGCAAACACCAACCCACAAACTTCTGTCGATACATGCATTTAATAAAATAGTATACTCCTGTCTGAGAAACGAAAGTGCCCAGGCGACCAGCTCGGGCGACCCTCCTTTACCATACTTTTCTGGGTTCACGCTGTGTTAGTGTTTCCTGCTTGTACTGCTTGGTCTCAGCAGTACCTTACCCTCAATCGTGTACGCATGGGCATCGGGCGGTGCTGCCCGCGTACATGACTGTGCGACGTCGGCAACGGGGTCGCCCGCGGGCTGGCAAACTGTTATGCGCATAAACCGTTAGTGGATGTATCACGCTCTGTTCGCGCCATTCGACCGAAGAGCACGTATGGATATCGGCGAACCTCACCTCACCCCAGCCCTGACCCCCCTCTTCCCCTGCCTTCGCGGCCGCAGGTCACCTTTGTGGCGACTGACCCAGATGCGGGCGCCTCCATCTCGGTAACCAGCAGCGGTGGACTGCCGGCGGGCGCGGCCCTGTCCGCCAGCTCGGGCGCAGCGCCCTTCACCACGGTGTTCTCATGGACGCCCACCGCGGCCTCCCCCAGCTCCGGCGTGGTGCAGCTCATCTTCAAAGACAACACCAACCTGCAGGCCTCGGCGTCATTCTCGTTCACCATGGCATACACCCCGGCTCCCCCATCGCCTCGTCCCCCGAGCCCAGCTCCGCCGAGCCCCTTGCCACCAAGCCCGGCACCCCCAACCCCAATTTCCCCATCTCCGGCCCCTCCAAACCCAAAGCCTCCGTCGCCGAAGCCGCCCACCCCTGCACCGCCCAGCCCAAAGCCCCCCTCACCGGATCCGCCCAGCCCAGGGCCGCCCGGCCCCGAGCCTCCGTCGCCGGAGCCGCCTAGCCCTGTGCCGCCCAGTCCCGCGCCTCCGTCGCCGGAGCCGCCCAGCCCTGCGCCACCCAGCCCTGAGCCGCCGGAGCCGGAGCCGCCCAGCCCCGAACCTCCATCGCCGGAGCCGCCCAGCCCTGCGCCACCCAGCCCTGAGCCGCCGTCGCCGGAGCCGCCTAGCCCTGAACCTCCTTCGCCGGAGCCGCCCAGCCCTGGGCCGCCTAGCCCTGAGCCGCCTAGCCCTGAGCCGCCCAGCCCCGAGCCGCCTTCGCCGGAGCCGCCTAGCCCTGAACCTCCATTGCCGGAGCCACCCAGCCCTCAGCCGCCCAGCCCTCAGCCGCCTAGCCCGGAGCCGCCTAGCCCTGAGCCTCCGTCGCCGGAGCCGCCCAGCCCTGAGCCGCCCAGCCCTGAGCCTCCGTCGCCGGAGCCGCCCAGCCCTGAGCCGCCCAGCCCTGAACCTCCGTCGCCGGAGCCGCCCAGCCCTGAGCCGCCCAGCCCTGAGCCGCCGTCGCCGGAGCCTCCCAGCCCTGGGCCGCCCAGCCCTGAACCTCCGTCGCCGGAGCCGCCCAGTCCTGCGCCGCCTAGCCCTGAGCCGCCTAGCCCTGAGCCTCCGTCGCCGGAGCCGCCCAGCCCTGCGCCGCCCAGCCCTGAGCCTCCGTCGCCGGAGCCGCCCAGCCCTGAGCCGCCCAGCCCTGAACCTCCGTCGCCGGAGCCGCCTAGCCCTGTGCCGCCTAGCCCTGAGCCTCCGTCGCCGGAGCCGCCCAGCCCTGCGCCGCCCAGCCCTGAGCCTCCGTCGCCGGAGCCGCCCAGCCCTGCGCCGCCCAGCCCTGAGCCTCCGTCGCCGGAGCCGCCCAGTCCTGCGCCGCCTAGCCCTGAGCCGCCTAGCCCTGAGCCTCCGTCGCCGGAGCCGCCCAGCCCTGCGCCGCCCAGCCCTGAACCTCCGTCGCCGGAGCCGCCTAGCCCTGTGCCGCCTAGCCCTGAGCCTCCGTCGCCGGAGCCTCCGAGCCCTGCGCCGCCCAGCCCTGAGCCTCCGTCGCCGGAGCCGCCCAGCCCTGCGCCGCCCAGCCCTGAGCCTCCGTCGCCGGAGCCGCCCAGCCCTGCGCCGCCCAGCCCTGAACCTCCGTCGCCGGAGCCGCCTAGCCCTGCGCCGCCCAGCCCTGAACCTCCGTCGCCGGAGCCGCCCAGCCCTGCGCCGCCCAGCCCTGAGCCTCCGTCGCCGGAGCCGCCCAGCCCTGTGCCACCCAGCCCCGAACCTCCGTCGCCGGAGCATCCGAGCCCTGCGCCGCTCAGCCCTGAGCCGCCTAGCCCGGAGCCTCCCAGCCCCGAGCCTCCGTCGCCGGAGCCGCCCAGCCCTGAGCGGCCCTGCCCTGAGCCGCCGTCGCCGGAGCCGCCTAGCCCCGAGCCTCCGTCGCCGGAGCCGCCCAGCCCTGCGCCGCCCAGCCCTGAGCCGCCTAGCCCGGAGCCTCCCAGCCCCGAGCCTCCGTCGCCGGAGCCGCCCAGCCCTGAGCCGCCCAGCCCTGAGCCGCCTAGCCCGGAGCCTCCCAGCCCGGAGCCTCCGTCGCCGGAGCCACCCAGCCCTGCGCCGCCCAGCCCTGAGCCTCCGTCGCCGGAGCCTCCGAGCCCTGCGCCGCCCAGCCCTGAGCCGCCTAGCCCGGAGCCTCCCAGCCCGGAGCCTCCGTCGCCGGAGCCGCCCAGCCCTGCGCCACCGAGCCCTGAGCCGCCGTCGCCGGAGCCGCCTAGCCCTGAACCTCCTTCGCCGGAGCCGCCCAGCCCTGGGCCGCCTAGCCCTGAGCCGCCTAGCCCTGAGCCGCCCAGCCCCGAGCCGCCGTCGCCGGAGCCGCCTAGCCCTGAACCTCCATTGCCGGAGCCACCCAGCCCTCAGCCGCCCAGCCCTGAGCCGCCTAGCCCGGAGCCGCCTAGCCCTGACCCTCCGTCGCCGGAGCCGCCCAGCCCTGAGCCGCCCAGCCCTGAGCCTCCGTCGCCGGAGCCGCCTAGCCCTGTGCCGCCCAGCCCTGAACCTCCGTCGCCGGAGCCGCCCAGTCCTGCGCCGCCTAGCCCTGAGCCGCCTAGCCCTGAGCCTCCGTCGCCGGAGCCTCCCAGCCCTGCGCCGCCCAGCCCTGAGCCTCCGTCGCCGGAGCCGCCCAGCCCTGCGCCGCCCAGCCCTGAACCTCCGTTGCCGGAGCCGCCTAGCCCTGTGCCGCCCAGCCCTGAACCTCCGTCGCCGGAGCCGCCCAGCCCTGCGCCGCCTAGCCCTGAGCCTCCGTCGCCGGAGCCGCCCAGCCCTGCGCCGCCCAGCCCTGAGCCTCCGTCGCCGGAGCCGCCTAGCCCTGCACCACCCAGCCCCGAACCTCCGTCGCCGGAGCCTCCGAGCCCTGCGCCGCGCAGCCCTGAGCCGCCTAGCCCGGAGCCTCCCAGCCCGGAGCCTCCGTCGCCGGAGCCACCCAGCCCTGCGCCGCCCAGCCCTGAGCCGCCTAGCCCGGAGCCTCCCAGCCCGGAGCCTCCGTCGCCGGAGCCGCCCAGCCCTGCGCCACCCAGCCCTGAGCCGCCGTCGCCGGAGCCGCCTAGCCCTGAACCTCCTTCGCCGGAGCCGCCCAGCCCTGGGCCGCCTAGCCCTGAGCCGCCTAGCCCTGAGCCGCCCAGCCCCGAGCCGCCGTCGCCGGAGCCGCCTAGCCCTGAACCTCCATTGCCGGAGCCACCCAGCCCTCAGCCGCCCAGCCCTGAGCCGCCTAGCCCGGAGCCGCCTAGCCCTGACCCTCCGTCGCCGGAGCCGCCCAGCCCTGAGCCGCCCAGCCCTGAGCCTCCGTCGCCGGAGCCGCCTAGCCCTGTGCCGCCCAGCCCTGAACCTCCGTCGCCGGAGCCGCCCAGTCCTGCGCCGCCTAGCCCTGAGCCGCCTAGCCCTGAGCCTCCGTCGCCGGAGCCTCCGAGCCCTGCGCCGCCCAGCCCTGAGCCTCCGTCGCCGGAGCCGCCCAGCCCTGAACCTCCGTTGCCGGAGCCGCCTAGCCCTGTGCCGCCCAGCCCTGAACCTCCGTCGCCGGAGCCGCCCAGCCCTGCGCCGCCTAGCCCTGAGCCTCCGTCGCCGGAGCCGCCCAGCCCTGCGCCGCCCAGCCCTGAGCCTCCGTCGCCGGAGCCGCCTAGCCCTGCACCACCCAGCCCCGAACCTCCGTCGCCGGAGCCTCCGAGCCCTGCGCCGCGCAGCCCTGAGCCGCCTAGCCCGGAGCCTCCCAGCCCTGAGCCTCCGTCGCCGGAGCCTCCGAGCCCTGCGCCGCCCAGCCCTGAGCCGCCTAGCCCGGAGCCTCCCAGCCCGGAGCCTCCGTCGCCGGAACCACCCAGCCCCGAGCCTCCGTCGCCAGGGCCTCCGAGCCCTGCGCCGCCCAGCCCCGAGCCTCCATCGCCGCAGCCTCCAAGCCCTGCGCCGCCAAGCCCTGAACCTCCGTCGCCAGAGCCGCCTAGCCCTGCGCCGCCCAGCCCAGAGCCGCCTAGCCCTGAGCCTCCGTCGCCAGAGCCTCCGAGCCCTGCGCCGCCCAGCCCCGAGCCTCCATCGCCGCAGCCTCCAAGCCCTGCGCCGCCAAGCCCTGAACCTCCGTCGCCAGAGCCGCCTAGCCCTGCGCCGCCCAGCCCTGAACCTCCGTCGCCGGAGCCGCCTAGCCCTGAGCCGCCCAGCCCTGAGCCGCCGTCGCCGGAGCCGCCTATCCTTGAGCCGCCGTCGCCGGAGCCGCCTAGCCCTGCGCCGCCCAGCCCTGAGCCGCCGTCGCCGGAGCCGCCTAGCCTTGAGCCGCCGTCGCCGGAGCCGCCTAGCCCTGCGCCGCCCAGCCCTGAGCCGCCGTCGCCGGAGCCGCCTAGCCTTGAGCCGCCGTCGCCGGAGCCGCCTAGCCCTGCGCCGCCCAGCCCTGAGCCGCCGTCGCCGGAGCCTCCCAGCCCCGAGCCTCCGTCGTCAGAGCCTCCGAGCCCTGCGCCGCCTAGCCCTGAGCCTCCGTCGCCGGAGCCTCCCATCCCCGAGCCTCCGTCGCCAGAGCCTCCGAGCCCTGGGCCGCCTAGCCCTGAGCCTCCGTCGCCGGAGCCTCCCAGCCCCGAGCCTCCGTCGCCAGAGCCTCCGATCCCTGCGCCGCCTAGCCCTGAGCCTCCGTCGCCGGAGCCTCCCAGCCCCGAGCCTCCGTCGCCAGAGCCTCCGATCCCTGCGCCGCCTAGCCCTGAGCCTCCGTCGCCGGAGCCTCCCAGCCCCGAGCCTCCGTCGCCACAGCCTCCGAGCCCTGCGCCGCCTAGCCCTGAGCCTCCGTCGCCGGAGCCACCCAGCCCTGGGCCGCCTAGCCCTGAGCCGCCTAGTCCTGAGCCGCCCAGCCCCGAGCCTCCATCATCGGA